>NC_061108.1:97498270-97500770 GCF_015104395.2 Macrobrachium nipponense
TGTCGCAATGCTCCTTCCAAAATTCTCGCAAGGTGAGGTTTGTGGTATCGGTGATGTCGAAACATCTCTTAAAAAGATGTTTCGTATACAGCTTCTTAAAGTTCGATATCACTTGCTGGTCCATGGGCTGGAGGAGAGGGGTGGTGTTAGGCGGAAGGTAAAAAAACCTTGATGAAGGAATACTTCGCTAGGATATCTTCCTCGAGGCCAGGAGGGTACGCAGGGGAATTGTCCAACACCAGCAGGCATTTCAGGGGGAGGCACTTCTCTTCCAAGAATTTCTTCACTGTCGGGCCGAAATACAGATTTACCCACTCCGTGAACAAAAACCTCGTTACTCAGGCTTTCGCATTAGCCTTCCACATCACTGGAAGCTTCTCCTTAAGCACTTTGTGGGCCTTGAAGGCTCGAGGAGTCTCGGAATGATAGACCAGTAGAGGCTTCACCTTGCAATCCCCACTGGCGTTGGAACAAAGTGCGAGGGTAAGCCTGTCTTTCATAGGCTTATGCCTGGGTAGCTTCTTCTCTTCCTCCGTGATGTATGTCCGACGAGGCACTTTTTTCCAAAAAAGGCCAGTCTCATCACAGTTGAAGACTTGCTGAGAACTGTACCCTTTCTTGGTCATCATCTCGTCGAACGTCTTTTTAAAGGCTTCGGCCACTTTCGTGTCCGAGCAGGCAGCCTCCCCATGCTGCACCACCGAATGGATGCCAGTCCGTTTACGAAATTTCTCGAACCATCCATGCGAAGCCTTGAACTCTGGAGTTGGCGTTGATGTCCCTTCTCCTCCATCGTCTTCGGCCTGGGCAATCAAATCGCCGAAAATAGCGCTGGCCTTGTGGCAGATTGCCGTCTCCGTTATCGTATCGCCAGCGATTTCTTTGTCTTTTATCCAGACAAGAAGAAGACTTTCCATCTCGTTGTGCACGTGGGTCCTCTTGCTGGACAAAATAGTGACGCCCTTGGAAGGTGCACGTACTGCTTTGATGACATCCTTCTGCTTAAGGATGGTGCCTACTGTCAACGGATTTCGGTTTTATTCCTTGGCGATCACACTCAATCGCATACCAGCTTCATACTTCTTGATAATCTCCATCTTTGTCTCCAAAGAGAGCATTCACTTCTTTCTGTGAATTTCAACTTTCTTGGGACCCATGAGTACATATATACTGTATGTAATTATGGTATGTATACGTATACGTATGGATTAAAGTTCTCACACAACACGATAAAGTATACTACAATGAAATCACTAACAAATTTACGTTAATAAACGAAATCGTTAGAACGAACAAATACCGCGTGCGTACGATACAGATGATGCCGTGCAGTGGCCGAAAAAGCACGCCGCTACGTAATAGATGCATGATAGGAGGGATGCTGACCAATAGGAGAGAAGGATCTCAGTGCAATGACTAGCATCAGGAACCAATAGGAGAGCAGGAGGATGGTGGCAAGTCTACTCAGTTGGCGGCGCGCGAGTTTCAAAATTGCTATCGGTGGTCCAGGCGAATCTCGGACTTTACAGCAACAACCTTTCGTATCTTGAGCAATTTTCGTATGTAGAGCCGTAAAATTTTTCGTATTAGCTTTCGTATCTCGAGTTTTTCGTAAGTTGAGCCTTTCGTATATCGAGGTACCACTGTATATAATATATATATAGATATTTATATATATATATATATATATATATATATATATATATGTATATATATATATTATATATATAGTATAATATAATATATATATATATATATATATATATATATATATATATATAGTTACACCCCATTTGTGAAATTACCGAAAGTCAGTGATTTATGGTGCCATAGTGGCGCCAATAACCAGTTATCTGCGCCATAAACACCCTTATGACATACCATAAGTAAGTTTTATAATGGCAGATTCTGAAAGATTTCATGCTAAGACATCTTTTCATCTTAAAAATTACTGAACTGCCAATCCAATTTATCCGGTGGTTGTTTTCCCTTGAATGAATGAATATTGCATTCGATGTTTGCCTAGTTTTGAGTTTTGACAGAATATTTAATCTATTTGAGTCTTACTTCTAAGCCCTTGCTAGAGTGACCAATATAAAAGTAAAGGCAGTCCATACATGGAATTTTATATATTATGTTGTTGCTTTCCCTAGGGTCATTTTTTTTATTAATATTCCTTTTAGTGTGTTATTATAGGAAAAAACGAGGTTGACTTAGATTTTAACCATGATTTTATGGTTTCAAAACCATTAAAATAAGGCGAGCTGGGAATGTTCTTAGAAGTGTCTTTCTCCATGTTACCTACACTAAAAATTTTTGTGGGCTTTACCATAGCAAATATCTAATATATGTGAAGGATCACATAAATCTTTCCCTATTTTTCTTATATATTTGACAATTTCTTGATCCAAATATTGGAGATTGACAATGCGCAATGCTTGTAAAAACATAGAAGAAAAAATTTATATTTTGATATTAAGATGGTGGTCTGAATGAAAAG
>NC_061108.1:97505770-97535770 GCF_015104395.2 Macrobrachium nipponense
AGGAGAGAAGGATCTCATGGCTTGGCTAGCATCAGGAACCAATGGGAGAGCAGGAGGATGGTGGTGAGCCTACTAGAACTAAGATGGCGGCGCGCGGCGTGAGTTTCAAAATTGTTATTGGGCGAATCTCGGACTTTCAGAAACCTTTCGTATCTTGAAAACTTTTCATATGTAGAGCAGTAAAATTTTTTTTTTTGTCAGCTTTCGTATCTCGAGTTTTTCGTAAGTTGAGCCTTTCGTATTTCGAGGTACCACTGTATGTAGTCATGGGTCCCAAGAAAGTTGAAATTCACAGAAAGAAGCAAATCCTCTCTTTGGAGACAAAGATGGAGATTATCAAGAAGTATGAAGCTGGTATGCGACTGAGTGTGATCGCCAAGGAATACGGCCGAAATCCATCGACAATAGGCACCATCCTTAAGCAGAAGGATCTCATCAAAGCAGCTACACCTTCCAAGGGCATCACTATTTTGTCCAGCACGAGGACCCACGTGCACGACGAGATGGAACGGCTGCTTCTTGTCTGGATAAAAGATAAAGAAATCGTTGGCGATACGATAACGGAGACGGCAATCTCCCACAAGGCCAGCGCTATTTTCAGTGATTTGATTGCCCAGGCCGAAGACGACGGAGGGGAAGGGACTTCAACGCCAACCCCAGAGTTCAAGACTTTGCATGGATGGTTCAAGAAATTTCGTAAACGGACTGGCATCCATTCGGTGGTGTGGCATGGGGAGGCTGCCTGCTCGGACACGAAAGCGGCCGAAGCCTTTAAAAAGACGTTCGACGAGATGATGACCAAGAAAGAGTACAGTTCTCAGCAAGTCTTCAACTGTGATGAGACTGGCCTTTTTTGGAAAAAAATGCCTCGTCGGACGTACATCACGCAGGAAGAGAAGAAGCTACCCGGGCATAAGCCTATGAAAGACAGGCTTACACTCGCAATTTGTTCCAACGCCAGTGGGGATTGCAAGGTGAAGCCCCTACTGGTCTATCATTCCGAGACTCCTCGAGCCTTCAAGGCCCACAAAGTGCTCAAGGAGAAGCTTCCAGTGATGTAGAGGGCTAATGCAAAAGCCTGGGTAATGAGGCTTTTGTTCACCGAGTGGGTAAATCTGTATTTCGGCCCGACAGTGAAGAAATTCTTGGAAGAGAAGCGCCTCCCCCTGAAATGTCTGCTGGTGTTGGACAATGCCCCTCCCCACCCTCCTGGCCTCGAGGAAGATATCCTAGCAGAGTATTCCTTCATCAAGATTCTTTATCTTCCGCCTAACACCACCCCTCTCCTCCAGCCCATGGACCAGCAAGTGATATCGAATTTTAAGAAGCTGTATACGAAACATCTTTTCAAGAGATGTTTCGATATCACTGATACCACAAACCTCACCTTGCGTGAATTTTGGAAGGAGCATTTCGACATCGTCATATGCATCCGACTCATTGACCAAGCTTGGCAGGAGGTTTCGAGGCGAACCTTCAATTCTTCGTGGAGGAAACTCTGGCCTGATGCCGTATCCGCCCGAGACTTCGAGGGATTCGACGTGGGCGAAGCTGGTGCTGCAGATTCAGAAACAGTTGACGATCCTGAAACTGTTTTGCAACCAGATCTTGACGAGATTGTTGCACTCGGCAAGTCCGTGGGGCTGGTCGTCGACGAGGACGACATCAACGACCTTCTCGAGGAGCACCAAGAGGAGCTTATGACGGATGACCTGAAGGAGTTGGAGGCCATGCAACATAACGTCGTTCAAGAGGAGTTCTCTACCAGCGGCGAGGAGGAGGAGGGTGACCCTATGACAACGGCAGAAATTAAGGATGTTCTAGCTGCTTTTCATTAAGTGCAATTTTTTATAGAAAAAAGACACCCCAAAAAGGCTCACACAGGTTGTATGCTTGTGCAGTTCGATGACGTTTGCTTGAGTCGTTTCAGGAACATTGTGAAAAGTAGGCAGAAGCAATCTTCCTTGGATAGTTATTTTTTAAATATGCCTTTAGCATTAGCAGGAGTAAGCAAAAAGGAAGAACCAAGTGATAAAAAACAGAAAGTTGAAAAAAAAAGAAAAAAAAAACCTACATAAAGTATAAAATAGTAAATAAAAAAAATTTAAAAATCAAAGAAAGAAATTTTTTTTTTATTAATTTTAGCTTTTTGTAAAGTTAAGAGTTACAGTTTTGTTAATGTGTTTCGTAAATTTTAGTTTAGTTTTCCTTACATTTTTTAATGTGTTTCGTAAAGTTAAGTGTACGTACGTATGTACGTATTTGCCGTTTGTCCTCCTCTGCCGCCACTTTCGGAGATAGCCTCACTCGAATGGCAAGCTTCCACATTTTACTACATACGTACAGTATTTCTTCTATACCATGTACACTAATACACTTTATTTACAGGTAATTAGCATTACGTTATTAAGTTAGGTATTGAATGGTCCAATTTGTTGTAGTATTTCATTGTTTATAGATCAATTTAGCTTTATTATGAAATTTACTGGGGTGTTTTTGGAGGGCTTGGAACGGATTAGCCATTTTACATGTAAAATGTGGTCCAAGATACGAAAACCTCATGATACGAAGGATGCCTTGGAACGGATTGATTTCGTATCTCAAGGTACCACTATATATATACTATATATATATATATCTATATATATATATATATATATATATATATATATATATATATATATATATATATATCTATATATATATATATGATATATATATATATATATTATATATATATATATATATATATATATACTATATATATATATATATATATATATATATATATATATATATATACTATATATATATATATATATATATATATATATATATATATATATATATATATATATTAGTACAAGAAAGACAAAGCGAACAATTGGAAACAATTGATCAAAAACTGATCAGGAAGAAATTGCAAAACAGACAATACAGATGAATATGCCTCACCAGCAATTAGCTCTCCAGCAAATCAGACATTGTTGGATACTGATAATGGTGATATCAATGACAGAATTAAGCATATATGTGCTATGAGCACAGAAAAAAACTGCCTTCAACCTCACATGTATTGTAGAAGGAAGTTAATCGCAATGAGAAATTTGCTAAATGGACAGATTTATATCTGGATCAGTGGGTGTAAAAGTGTAAGCTGCAAGAGAGTTTGGCTTATTTTGTGGCAAGAGAGTTTGGCTTATTTTGTGTGGGTGGCATTAAGAATATATCTGGCAGTTGTGAAAGAATGTTCTCAAAACTTAATAAAAAAACCTCTGAGATATCTACGAAAACCTCATGATACGAAGGGTGCCTTGGAACGGATTGATTTCGTATCTCAAGGTACCACTATATATATACTATATATATATATATATATATATATATATATATATATATATATATATATATATGTATATGTATGTATGATATATATATATATATATATATATATATTTATATATATATATATTATATATATATATATATATATATATATATATATATATATATATATTAGTACAAGAAAGACAAAGCGAACAATTGGAAACAATTGATCAAAAACTGATCAGGAAGAAATTGCAAAACAGACAATACAGATGAATATGCCTCACCAGCAATTAGCTCTCCAGCAAATCAGACATTGTTGGATACTGATAATGGTGATATCAATGACAGAATTAAGCATATATGTGCTATGAGCACAGAAAAAAACTGCCTTCAACCTCACATGTATTGTAGAAGGAAGTTAATCGCAATGAGAAATTTGCTAAATGGACAGATTTATATCTGGATCAGTGGGTGTAAAAGTGGAAGCTGCAAGAGAGTTTGGCTTATTTTGTGGCAAGAGAGTTTGGCTTATTTTGTGGGTGGCATTAAGAATATATCTGGCAGTTGTGAAAGAATGTTCTCAAAACTTAATAAAAAAAACCTCTGAGATATCTAGAAGCCAAGAAAGACAAGGTAGCCTGGCAATATTGTCAACTGAGAGATTTTCACTGTGGTATTTGAATACTACTGTTAAGAAAAAATTGTAAATTACAACCAAGCAATTTTAAATAAGTTTAAGAATGAGCTTTAAATCCATTGTATTTTAATCACATTTGCTGGAGTGGTAAGGGGGTTCAATATTGGATTAGTGGAAGGGAATTAGGTAGTGACTTGCCCCGTGTGCTGGCCACCCTCACTATGCCATTATTAAAAGGTACCTCAATAATAAATCAAGACTCGGATCAATATAATGATTATAATACTGAAAACTTTTGTAGTTTTGTAGCATCAGTTTCTAGTTTCTTGAGTTTACTGTCATAAGTCATGTATGATGAATCAACAAATCTACTAACATGGAATGAGATCCTACACTTTACTTGGATGCTTCTCCAGAGTTGCATTATACTTCCTTGTTTCTTTTCCATTTAAATATGTGGTATACATTTCTATTATTCAATAGAAGCTAAGTATTGCAAGGTAATTTCCTCAACATGATAAATGCTATCACATCATCACTTACCGTGATTTCATTAATATTTAAATTAAAATCCTGCTTTGGGCTTATGCTTGCTTTATGTTTTCAATACAATATCTAAAATTTTAACTTTTATCCCCAAGATAACTTAAAACTGTGAAGTTTACTTCTTGCTGAACAGCCACTTTGGTAATACTGTAACAATGTTGGAAACAGCTACCTCATATGATGAAAAATTAAATTCCTCTGAAGATCTGCTTTAGCATATCAAAAATTTCTCACAACATTATTCTTAAGTATTACAAATGTGACTTTAAATCACACAATAATTATGTTTTTATCTGAAGAAAACAAAAAGCAAACTTTGTAAGTTCTTACAAATTAAAGTAAAGACTGAAATAATTTTTTATTTTTTATAATCAAATAATGGTCTAATGGAAACAACCATTAGTTTGTAAATAATGGGAGTCAACATTTTTAGTGAGAGTAAAAGTATTGTGTATTGCAGCAACTAATTTACATTATCAGCCACTACTGCATTTTGAAGCTAATATCTCTGCACCACACATCTTTAATAAATTTACTTACAACTTATATACTACAAAGAAATGAATTAAAAATACAATGACTATGGACTAATGCAACTGATACAGCATTTCTTAACATAAGTTTTTACTGAGCTTCACTGGCACTAAGCAGCCTTTCTGCATTACCCTACTGTAGCAGCATGGTATGATTCAACATCACATTTGACAAATGAATAAATAGAAGACTAATGGTGAAACTAACTGGCGATAACTTACCGTATTTGCTCCTCTCGATTTCTTCTGCAAAAAACTTTTCTATCTTATCAGCAAAATGCTTCTTGATGCAAAACGCAACACCAATACATGCCATGACAACACCCACTGTCATGAGGCCAAGCCAAAAAGGTTCCTCAAACATTCTTTCTGATAAAGGTTTGAATGGGATCCTTCGCATGCGACGCTCACA
Source organism: Macrobrachium nipponense (assembly GCF_015104395.2). Taxonomy (NCBI): domain Eukaryota; kingdom Metazoa; phylum Arthropoda; class Malacostraca; order Decapoda; family Palaemonidae; genus Macrobrachium; species Macrobrachium nipponense. Next base: position 97,511,229 of record NC_061108.1, read on the forward strand.
TGTCACTCCTACAAAGGGTGAACCAACATATAAGAAGAGGGTGCCTCAGCATTATATATTATTTCAGAGACTTTTGAATTCTTAGTTTAAAGTGGAAAGATTAATTTAAAATTTGCAGAAATGTGTAAAATATGACGATATAGTAGTGAGGATTATGGCAAAACTGAATAGCATAAAAATGAGTACTATAGGTGAAAAAGTAATTTCCTTTACCTTCCCACCAGGCATGACACTGGCAATGAAAAGTGTGATTGACAGGCTTACAAACACCTCGGCTTTGACATGGGTCACCATCACATGGTGATATTCGATCCATGCAGTGAGGTCCTCCATATCCTTTTTCACACACACAGACAAATCCATCAGGACCTCCTGGCTGACATCGACCCCATACACAAGGTGCCATATCACACCATGTCATCTGGAGAGAAAGCACATCATTTTTTATTTGTAACTGTAAAGGCTGAACAGGATTCAATATGCATATTGTTCTATGAGACAGTGTACATGTAACATTCCAGTACCACATGCATAAAGTATATTCTTCTGTACTTTACTAAGAAATTTTTAGGAGTTTGTTATATAATTGCTGAATTAAGGATGTAGCAGGAAAATTTATAATTAGGAAAATGTCAAATACTGTATGCTTACTTGGCAAAAGGCTCCCGTGTAGCCAGGAGTACAGAGGCAGGTGTGGTTGCCATCCTGCGTAATGCAACGTCCATTATTGAGGCAAGGTGATGGTTCACACCATGCTACACCAGTTGTTCGTATGCCCATACTTTCTAAGCCTAAGCCTATTGATCTGTTGAGCCACCCTGAATCTGTAAGAAAAAATAACGAACAAATAATAAAAAATTTCAGGAATGATACAAAATTCTGAGAAAATAATGACACGGGAATAGAAATTACACTGAAAATAAAAGGCCTATGATAAAATAACATTTACAATAATAATTAAAAGACAAATGAAAACTAATGACTAAAATTGAGGTACTTTCAAATAACCTATATTGGTCTGATGAGAATGTAAAACTTTTAAAATGTAATTGTTAAAATTGCATAAAAGATGGGGCCTTTTTAACAGAAAAATTTAGTAGTATTGTAAATTAACTAAACAATCTTGCAAACAGTCTATAAAAGTATTACCTGGCAGCTTTCTAACAAGCAAATGAAAGTGCAGCTTTCTAACAAACAAATGAAGGTAATTCATAAAAAGTACATACTATTACTGATGTATTTGATGGATTCCCAGCATTTCCTATTTCAACTGAGTTTTCCATTTTACTCTAACAAATGCAGGTTTGTAACTATTCCCATTTTCTACCAAGTGACACTTGTAAAAACAGGTCTATATAAGTACACCAAATGCCTTTGTAACATTGAATTGGAATTTACATCAATTGTTATTTGCATGATATGATTAAAAATGTTCACAAATGGCATTAGAGTGAATAATTTCTTTGCCAATTTTATAATGCATTTAACCTTATTCTTGTAGATCTTTAGGGCAAGCAAAAACTTGATGCAATGTCATGAAAAATTTTCAGTGGTTTAAAATAAAGAAAACTACCTTATTAAGTTTAAGGTAGACAGATAAAACAAATCTTTCTCTATAAAGAGACAACTCATCATACAAATCCCTCTTTCCATCTTTCTGTTCATTTTTGTTTGTCAACGTTTTTTTTTATATCAATCAGAAGTTTAATTTGTCTCCATCCGAATGTCAGTTCCTTGGGAGTTTAAGCAAGCAACATCAATAATATACTGATCTTGGAGAATAGTACATTTAATGAAAAGTTGTGTACACCTATGCAATGTACTGCATTCACATTCTTTACTTCTTCCATCATAACTGTTTAATAGGGTTGTTTTACTAATGCTAAGCTGTCAAACAATTTCATATCAAAACCTCAGCCTTATGCTATTTCTTTTTTCTAGTGTGTCAAAAATTATTATGAAAGACATAGTATTTGTTTCCTTCATCATGCAATTTTAGCAACAATTATTAGATCATTATTACATATCATGTTTAATTTTGTTATATTCAAACTTTAATCTCATCATTAACCATTCTTCCTAAATATCAAAAGTAAATTTTTCAAAATGTTATGCATATTTTCCACAAAACGATTGAGAACGCTGATCAAGGCCAAAATAGAACAAACTGTATAGATTTGAAAGTTGAGCCTGTAAGAATAAAACCCTGACTGCCAACATATACTATGGGCTGCATTTGTAAAGCAATACCATCTCAGGCTTTAACTGAACAGTGCTGAGCTATGAAGTGATGAAGTAAGATATAACATGGTATATGGTAAGTGAGTAAGGCAGTAACTCTATAGAGATTCTGAGATATATCAAATTAACTAATTATATACTGTACACCAACAAATGATGGTAGAGTTCTTTACTTCATGAACAATATGGTTCACAAACATATGGAAACAAATCTGAAATACATACACATTAGTGATGACATATAAATCATTAGATGACCATGACGATTATATTAAATAGTATAATTCTTCTAATCAAAAAGTTTTAAAGACCTGGTAAACAAACCCAACAAATTCTGTGATTATAAAAAATTACTTTGCTATTAAGGTATTGGCACCTTCCACATAGTACTTATAGCCTTCCATATGGAACTACTGCATTGTGTTCCTTGCACAGCATGTTATAAATGGTAATCACATTCTTTGCAGAGGCCTTTGGCCATGGTCACATTGCACTCTGCCTTTTATTTTTCATCTAATACTTATGGTCTTTTCCCATTTACCAATATTAGTTACCCACTGTCTTTAGGTTTACCTTACTCCAATTTTCAATTCTATGAAGACTTATGAGTCTTGAAATGACATAATATCTCATTAAGCTATTCTATAATTACAAAGTAATAATCTCTGATCTCTCAGTCTAAAACCATTAACATTTTCCAAAAATCTACTTCAACAAGCTAACAAATAATGCCTATAATAAACCAACACTAAATCCACACAGATGAAATTAAAAATCAATAAACAATCTTACATGTCACTCACCTTTATGAACTTCATATGATGCACTAAAGTAAGCCACTGACGACGCCCAGTAATTTTTGGTCGGTTGAGAGTTGGACGGCATTAAGGGAGCTGATAATGAAGATGATGATGATGATGAAGCTGAAATTGGTGATAATCTATGAGGCTCATTTTCAGACCATGAATCAAAAGGAGGAGAAATGATGGCATTAGGTGATATCTTAGAAGATGTTGGAGTACCCAATTCGGTGGTATCAGTAGTAGAAAATTCGGAGGCAGCACTGTCTGGTTTTTGGGTAGTGCCCAATTTCATTGTATCTGATGATGATGACAAGGCATCAAGGATTGAATAAGATATGAAACGCTGTGACGCAGACTTTAGTTCACCACTGAAAAAAGACTGAGGGGCTTCCAAGCCCCGAAAAGCAGAAAATGAAGGGGCATGTGAACTGGATGTGTGCATGGTGACAGAAGATAAAGCTGGAGACAATAATGATGGTGATGAAGAGGGTGACAAAGGTGGTGGTGGTGATGATGATGAGGATGATGATGCGGGCCCCTGTAGCTTATCATTTTTTACCACATTATCTTCAGATTTTAGAGATTCCCTTGGGGCAAGATGTACTTCTCTAAGAGTAAGGGAATTAAAGATGGAGCGGATGGATATCTCATGTCTGGAGCTACGATCAACAGAACATATCGTCCATACAGTACCATTCTTCCCAGCATACCAGTCTTCTACTTCAACATAATCCTGCAAATATAAGAAAATTATAAGCCTGTTTCGGATGCCAAACAAATAATTATACATATGTAATACAAAAGAATGACAAAACTTCAATAAAAAAAAAAAAAGAGTTACACATATTCCAAAATCAATACTTCACTGTAACCTACATATATAAGAATAAGTTTTAATTTTAACTCATAATTGTGGTAATAATAAACAATTCCTTCATTACCAGAAACATTATACCCAGATAAATCCAGTAAACAAAGTTGCGTATCCATCTGTAAAGTTTTAAGCAAAATATTCTAGCAACTTTGAAGAATTTAAAATATTTCTGATCAATGAAATTGCTTTATTCATAATTTCCTGCAGTAAAAAAAATCACTGTATTGGTACTTTCTGTAAACCTATTATTACACAGTTAAAATTTCTAAGCTATACCATATATGTGCTACTCATCTACCCATTCCAAATCATATTAACTCCAGAGCAGTCTTCAAGTTTCTGTGAAGCTCATTTAGAAAGGTAAAATACAAGTGCATAATCTCACCTTAAAATGTATGCAAGCTGGCTTTACTGTTTGTAGTATATACATGTAATAAGCAGTAAATAAGAATTTTATTCAAGTTAACTATTTAGTACTTAATGAACCATGACTGTGAGTGAAAAATTACACTGTTTTAAGGTAACCCAAAATATATAAAACATCATATTTCTATAAATTTAACCATACTTAATTAACCATACCAATAACTGGTTAGGAATACATTAAGAAAAAGTAAAAAAAAATTGTATTTGCTCTTTTTTTCTCAATACTCGTCAGTTAGGTGGTTGTTGCCTATCAAAAATTGATGCCAATCTTTTTAATATAATTGAAGTATGATTTTTTAAAGATCTGCTTATTTCCTGTTACATATACAATCTATATATGCATAATATATTTCTGGGATAAACCTGTGTCGCTCCGTGAAATGTTCCTTTAGCACACATTTTTAAAGTATAAATATTGCTATAAATACCAGAGAAAAAAACTATATGGTAATGCCAGAATATTCTGGCTCGCTCACCTTTATTTAAGGTGTCGGTATGGTATCTGGGGTGAGTGAAACCTCTACCAGAGGTCTTCTGCCATTTAGTCTCTTCCTTTGTCAATTTCCCTTTCAAACTAGGCGCCATACCAGCGCCATCTACCGCCCACTACCGCTACTACTAGCGCCTCGATAGCCATTCCTTTAAATAGCACTGTCGTGTACACCTGTGTCATTGACTGTAACGACATTATTTTGGAATAAAATGAGATGCTATAAACGCCAGGAATCTTCTATATCTAAGTTGAGTACTGCAATTATCAATTTATGTTTGTAAAGGTAGCGAAATTAATCATAAGTATGTTTTAGTTGTATGTTACATAAACGGAGCCTAGCTTGCACCGCTCCCGAGTCAGCCATTACATACATCGCTACCCGTATCTTTATGACGACTTCCAATTGGTCACCTATACTAATTATAGTCGTGTTGTTATTGATTTTGCACTCACTCAAGATTTAGTAAAATTTTTAGATATCCTGACGTTTTATAATAGATATCCTGGCGCGAGGATGTTTCGGACCTACTTTCACAAACCAGGGAGATTCCTCCTTGGTTTGGGAAGTAGGTCAGATGGGTATTCCTTCCATCTGGAGAGGCTTCTCCCCTTCGATTTGTCGGATCGGGAATTCAGCCTATCTCCCCCCCCTTCCCCTCTTTTCCTTGGTCTGCTCAAGGAGGATACCTCCTTCACCTTACCAGGGAATCCCTGAGGGAGAGGTGTAAGGCCCTTAGGGACCTTATTCTGTTCCATGAGCCTCCCTGGCCTTCCTCGCCAGATCGTGATTGAAAATCACGTCTCAGGAAGGTTAGGCTAACCCTGTCCTGACCAGATTGTTCTGATCGAGAGAAGGTTAAGCTAGCTGCTCTTTAAACAGAATTATGTACTTATCCTCTTTATCCTTATCCCCTCTCGCGCCAGGGCTATCATATAGCGTTTATTATCACTTAATTATTGTATTATTGGATCCACTTCTGACCGCGAGGTGTTCCACCTGGCCGGTCGTAGTGTCCAATTGATCGTGTGTGAGCCACCCTCTAGACGCCCTCCCTCCCCCCTTTTACCTTGACAGGATGACATAACTCACTAGCGCTACTTCAGGTAGCCATCCGAGTTCTATCCCCTCTTGTAGAGGGGGTGAGGGAGAGTGATTATAGTCGGAAGGGGTACTCCTCGCCTTACGTAGTAGGAGTAGTACGATGGTACCTACCCAGAGCCCGGGTAATTTCCCGGCTCGTTAGGATGGTATTAGCCACTTACTCTCTTCTCGCCTTTCCTATCTCCAGTTCCCTTCGTTCTCTATCTGCCCGCCTCGGCGGATCCGGGATCCAGCGGACATCATTAGTTATGCATATAACAAACACGATTCCTTTACGATCAGATTCAGGCCTAGGTTTTACCTATTCCCCTGTTTCGATCCCTAAGCTGGACCTGGGGGATAGAGAGATAGCATGGAAAGAGAACTGGGAACAGAAGGGGAATTTTGCCTTTCCTATCCTCAGTCCTCCATACATTATCTATCCTTCCACCTCGGCGGGCCTGGGATACAGCGGAGATCGTTCAGTTATGCATATAACAACACGATCTCCCTTACGATCGGATTCAGGCCTAGGTTTTACCTATTCCCCTGTTTCGATTCCTTAGCTAGACCCGGGAGATAGAAAGATAGTGTTGAAAGAGAACTGGGACAGGAAGGAGCATAGATTCTGTGCTCCGGTTCAAAATTCATTTAGTCATTTTATTTTAATTGTTTTAAAATATGGTTTATGTTTTCGATCGTTGTACTGCGCCGGGTAGACGACCCCGGCAGGTAACCTAGAATCGAGGCATTTGTTTATCCTTACCTAGCCTTTCTCCCCCGCTTTCATTTTACCTTGGCACCCCACCCCGGTGGCGGTGGCCAGGAGCTAGCAGAAGCATTCTTAGTTACTAAGAAAACCTCTCCAATGCCGACGGATTCGGACCAAGTCTAACTTTCCCCGGTTTCGTTACTATTAAGCTTAATATATAATATATATATATATATATATTATTACAAGACTTTGAGGTGAATGAATAGCGGGGTTGGAGCTGGCGGGAGAGGATAATATGAATACCTTACATAATGCATGCCGCCGCAATTTATTACGGCGATGACAATACAGAATGCAGGTCCCGCCGGAGTGATCTCCAGCGGACCTACATGTAGTGATACTCTGGTATTGATTCTAATATTACACACTCCGCCAGATGCATATCTGGCGAGTCCATACAAAGGTACTTATGTATCATTTTGTAATTACAGATGGTACGCTGTCAGAAGACAACCTTCACTGCCACCCTGTAGCAGCAAGTCAGACAGGAAGTTTGCCGCACTCCCACAGGCTGTGTGGTCCAATGAACGACTTGTCGGTCTGGCAACCAGTTGTGAGTGAAGTCTGTTACAATCTGCTTTTGGGACTTCACTACCGAGACGGTAAGTACCAATTCATTGAATGATTAGTTCACTGAATGAGATATTGTAAATAATTGGAGAGATATTGAGATAATTATCAATGTTTAGAATATACTTTTAAAAAGAGGAAACTTTTTAAAAGTAACTATCTCTTTCAGAAGTTCCCTTATCTACCCAAATGCGGAAGCCTCGGCAACGGTACCAGTAGATTTAGCAGCCCCGATCATTGCCAAGATCCACGAAGATTAACAGGCCGTGCTGGCAGAGGACCTAGTGGGTTAGAATAAGAAGTCGTTGGAGAGGTCGCAGCAATCAACCTGGACCATGAACTAATGATGAAGGTAGGCTATATGAAGCATTTGGTAAACGGGCAAAAAGACTACCTTTTAGACTGTCTCATTCTTCTTCTTCATTTTAGAGTTTACCAAGAGACCTATGACTTCGAGGGATAAGCCGGGGTCGGTAATCCCTAAGGTAAGCTGAAATAGTCACTCATAGGTCTATTACAAGTCCTTTACTAAACATTACAAACTGAAGGCTATTTGGGAAAGTTGTTCTAATTCGTCATCAGCCACCAAACTGGTGACGAACACGACAAGATCTGCCACACACAGGCAGGCATCGAAGACAAAGGTATCTAAACCCAGATCCTAGGATCCAGGGTTTAACCCAACATGTTTTCCAGCTTGCTGAGACAGGAAATGGGATAACCAGACTCAGCCCAATTCTAAATAACATGACAACTCAGTTGTTCTCGAACATGTAAACATCAGGTCAGCCTATTCAGTCGTTAGTAGAAGGACTGAAGATCTAGGAGACCTCGAAGTAAGGAGACCCCCAACCCAGAAAGCCACAACTACTCCGGGCAGTACCAGACACATCCAATTGTGTCCCTTCAAATCAATAATCCTTGGTGGCTACCAGCGCATGCCCTCTTCTCAGAGGGCATGCTGACGATTGAGGACGGGGAAGGGAACCTGGCCAACAGAGGACTTCGAGTTCCTTTCACCGGGTCTCCAATTCCCTTATTTAGGCTATGCACGTCAGACTGAGAACGCACTGATCTGTGAAGACAAAACGCCTAAGGAAATTGTCATCTTCCCAGAGACCAAGCTCAATCAGCCTGGATTTAAACCCTGGCAGATTGGGAATGCACAAATACCAAACTGATACGCCACAATAATCCCTTCACAATTTTTGTGGTGCTAGACGACACGTCCATTCCATGTACCTCTAAAGTAGTAGAGATTACACTTCAGGCAACAGCAATGGACAAATCTATACATTATATCAGAGATACGGATTTACCATCCGTGGTCTCTCTGGGAGGAATGGAGTGCGGGGTAGAAGCCCCGGCGACTTTCTTCGTAGGCATATTGAACTAAAATTGTGCTATGACGCTCTTCAGCGAGCTTTTACCCAGACTCCCAGAAGCACTGGCAAAGGCAAAGTTGAAGCCAGAAGTCGCTTAACTAGGTCTATCAATTCTGCCACTATAGCGGAAATGACAACCTCGGTCTATACGGACGAACCACGTTTCAAGATCTGGACAAGTCCTTGCTTCACACCTTACGGTGCAATGTATATGACCTTGCAATAGCCAGGAAGAACTGCAGAAAGCACGTCTTGGCCGATGCGTCTATTCACCATGAACCTAATAGACTCATCAAAGCTTAGGTCTGGGGAGCAAACTTGTTCCATGAGACTGTAATGAACAGAATCCCGGGCGAAGCAGCTAAGGTCAACCAGAGCTTGCGAGTTCGCTGGGGCTTGATCCCCAAGAGGAGATATGAATCCTCGGGAACACAGCCCACGGGCATGAAGGGAGCAAAGGGGTTCTAGTCTTCCTAGACAACGTAACCTCAAACATTGATACAAGCTGTTCCAGTAGGCCAGCTAGGTTAACCATCCACCTCAAATGGTCAGCCACAACAGTCCGTGCTGCTGTAGAAACAGCCCTCTCAGCAGCACCAAAGCTCGGCTTCTTTACCTCTTCCCCGGCCATAAGGCCTCCGATAAGAACCAGGTGTATGTCACGAATACAACGGGTTCACAAGAGGTAGCCGAGCCAGAGCAACTTTCCGTAGAGCTGGCCGAAGAACTTCCGGCAAGGAACAGACTTCACAAGAAGCCGGTGCAACCGACTTTTGACGAACCAGTGAGATTCCTCAGGTAGGAGGAAAGCGGTGCTTATTCAAGAACCACTAGGAATCAGCACTTGGTCGAACAGCATAGTATCAAGAGGTCGGTGTGGAGTAGGGAGAAGGGCCCTCCTCCATCAACCGAAATTTATCAACACCCAAATGCCGGATGAGATAAAGGACACCTAAGACTTTCTGTAGAAGAAAGTAATTACAGGTGCAAATATTTAGAATTTCAGGGATGCTTCTCCAGTGATTCCTTGAAGAATCAATCGAACAAAGGGTAATATTAGACTTGTCTCATTGAAACTCATATATTCAATACGACAAGTTCCATATGCTAACTGTTTTCGCAGGTACGGACCTTAATTACCTCCCCGTGGGGCCGTCACAATACCTATAATCTTATAGATACTTACTATTCTGTTCCGGTAGCAAGTCACTTCCGCCTTTTCCTAGGCTTTCGCCTTTTTCTAGGCTTCAGACTAGGCAACAGGCTTACGCCTTCAAGTAAGGCTATTTGGGCTTATCAGAGCGCCCAGAATATTTACAAGATAGCGGAAACAGTAGTGCAATAACTGAGAACCCAAGGGATGAGCCACTAGGCTCATCCCTTGGGTTCTCAGTTATTGCACTACTGTTTCCGCTATCTCCCAGACGACTGGCTCATCTGAACTATAAACGTCAAGGAATGTCTCAAGGCAACCATAAGTGATAATTTCTGGAATTCCTAGGATTCCAAATCACAAGGAATCCCTACACACTCCGACACCCCGGTTTCAGTGTTTAGTAAACAATGGGACCTCAAATCACACAACTTTCGATCCCACCAGGGAAAAAAGAAAGGAAATAGCAAGGCTGCGAGACAGTTCCTCAAGGCAGACAAGCATCCCGGAGGAACCAGAAAGAGTTCTAGGTTCACTCCAATTCGCGCCAGTAACAGGGACTCTACTAAAGGCCAACGGAAGACTATATTCCGGGTTTGGCGGGGTAGAGCGACAGGGAATTGCGAGACAGAGTTCCCACATCCCGCACAATTTACAGAGACTCCGTCCATGGACAGAAGTCAAGAATCTGACAAAATCATCACCGGTATGGTTCCGTCTGCCAAGTTTAGTGGTCCATATGGATGCTTCACTAAGCGTTTTGGAAGACTACCCCAAATATGGAAACGCTCAGGACACTTGGTTTCTAATGCCCTGCTAACTTCATAAGTGTTTGGAAGCCATGACAGTATTCTATTCTTAGTAACTCTCCTTAGAGAGTAGCTTTCAGCCAAGCCACATAATCGGGTCATGATAACAATCTTTTCATTGACAACAAGAAACAGTGGCATCTGTCAGCAACTCACTTGGCAGGAACAAGAACCTCGTGGCAGATGCACTGTCAAGGACAACTCCGCTACAGTCGGAATAGTCCTTAGACAACAGGTCATTTAGATGGATCAGCCAACAGAATCCAGATCTCCTAGTAGAATTATTGCCACAGAATCCAGCCACAAATTACAATATTTCATGTGCCCTCAATCTGGACCCCATGGCCCAGGCCACGGATACCAGATAGGTTGGAACATCTGGCAGAGGATTCAATTTTTCCCTCCAATAAATCTACTAAGGCAAGTTCTAGGCTAACTCCCATCCTTCTAAGGACGGATTGGGCTGCTAACCCCAATGGACTCAAGAGCAATTGTGACCCGTAACTAGGGGAATTGGGACTTCGCCTCAGACGGACCCCCAACCCCAGACTGGCACGATTAGTATAACACTGCAGACGCTTCCTCAAGGATTCGGAGGGTCCTAACTTTATGGAATTCATGAATTTCGGCACAAGGAGATCCCAATATGGATCCTACTAACACCTTGTTCTTAGAATCAGACAACGGAAGTCTACTGGGAGGTAGACAACCATGCGGAAACATTTCAGCAATTGTCATGAGATTTGACAGTCCTGACTAATCTCTCCCCTAGTTCCTACGACTCCCTTTTCTAAACAGTACGATTCTACAGTAACAAGCTAGCCTTTTTCCTGAAAAGACCCAATAGTTATGACGATGAATATGAACCTGGCTGTTACGTTCCTTAGGACCCTGTTTAGAAAGAGCCTACCAACTAGAGTTATTACCACGACCAAATCTGCTTCAAGGAGCTTCTCCAGTTTGGTTCCACATTAACAGATTCATAATTTCATCGATTCCAAGAACTTGTGACTAGAACAAAATCATAATGATTTTCTTCCATCCAGAGAAGTTCTAGTATCTCCAGATCGAATTCTTGGCTAAAAATGAGGATCCTCAGAGTAGGTGGGGCCCCAAGAAGATTGCCCCAGTTCCACAGGATCTATCCCTATGTCCAGTCAGAACTTGAGATAAATTTTAGACAGAACTTCGAATAAAACTTCAGGTCCTTTATTCATTCGAGCGATGGTGGAACAGTCTCATTTAAGTGATTAAAATAACAATTCTATAATTTTAGATAGGCTAACCGGAATCAATTCCACATGTACATGATGTCCCAGCAGTAGCTCCCTTAACCTGTTAAGCGTCACCCACGTAATAATACGTTTACCGCGATCTACTCGGTAGCGCCTTCAACGGGATATTACGTTCAAGACTTTAACTGTGCTTGTCAAGCCGTCAGCCCCGTAATAATACGTTTACTCGTATAAAAAGTGTAGGAACATCATTTGGTAACACTCTCAGCACACGGGAAACTTATTTCCAGCCTGGCAACTCTTTCCTGGTGGTCGCTTATGCTAGAAAACTGCCTGTCCCTGCTGGTTTTCTTTCAATACGCTTCGGGCGTTTACCGAGACAAATAGGATTTCACATTTCACAATGAATGTCCCAAAGAGGAGGCGTATTTCTTCAGGTGAGATCAATCAAATACTAGATGAGGAGTCTGATATTGATAACCTATTTGATGATGAGAGCTCTAGTTCTGAATCCTCCAGTGATGAGGATACAAACTTTTCTTCCAATAGCGGGAGTGAAGAAGACTTTTCTTTGCCGAGTGACTGGATCCCTTTACTTTTGTTGCTGATCCCAGCGTGAAATTTACAGTTGAGGATAAAGAGAATTCATTAGAATATTTTGAGAAATATTTTGATGATGAAATCATTGATTACCTCGTGAAAGAAACAAACAGATTTGCAAATCAGTTTCTCGATGAGAATGTAGAACATTTGTCTCCACAATCACGAGTACATAGATAGATGGTTTGACACTGTGAAGTAGGATTTTGTGTAGCCCGTTGCTTTAGAGATTGGCATACGAAAGAATAATAGTGCATGTATGTATAATATTTTTCATTCGGTATCATGAAGTCTTTTGAAATAAAATAATTGTAGTATTATTTTTTTTTACTCCAACATTTAATAATTTCCTACACTTAACTACAGTATGAATAAGCATAAAAATCAATATTAACTTTGAAAAACTATCATCAGTGCTATGATCGCTGATTACAAAAAAAGCGTGACGGTACGTTAGCAGTGAGCTCATCCGGGGCGGACGCTTAACAGGTTAATAAGTCACTTCCACCACATGAACTTTGATGACCTTAAAGAAGTATATAAGATGGAATTCAAGTATTTAATCACCACTACCTAAAATCCTTGGAAGCCCTTATATAATTCACCAGTGGCAGTGGGGGAATATTGTTTCCCCTAACACAGCTTAGTCATGTTGACACACCTAGTCGTAAAGACCTTGTCTTTCTTTAGCTCCTTTTCTCTCCTAACCACCTCGCTTAGTCTCTAGCCTTCATCTCGGCGTTGTTCACTTGAATTGTACCATTCTTGTACTGGTTATAATTAACTACTAATCATATACATGTAAAATATATAGTATTACTTGTTGACATAGTAATCACACAGGCCTTACCAATAATTATTTGCGGTAATAGTATATACTTACTGGAGTAAGGACCTAGACTTAAGATATTGTTAAAATCTGTTTAGATTTAAGCAATTTATTAAATAGGGTAGAATTATCTTAGAGTTAGTTTCTCCCTTCCAGTAGTCTTATAGAGAGTATATCCAAGCTTGTGGGAACAATTCTCTGTTACTATTTCACGGAGCGACACAGGTTTAGCCCAGAAAAGGGATTTTGACAAAGGAAAAATCTATTTCTGGGCGAATGATCTGTGTCGCCCAGTGAACCCACCCCTTCCTTCCTCACCCTATAGCCCCAAGCTTGGGTGCTATTTTCAGGAATGGCTATCGAGGCACTAGTAGTAGCAGTAGTGGGCGGTAGATGGTGCTGGTATGGTGCCTAGTTTGAAAGGGAAATTGACAAGGGAAGAGACTAAATGGCAGAAGACCTCTGGTAGTGGTTTCACTCGCCCCAGACACCATACCGACACCTTAAATAAAGGTGAGTGAGCCAGAATATTCTGGCATTACCATATAGTTTTTTTTCTCTGGTATTTATAGCAATATTTATACCTTAGAAATGTGTGCTAAAGGAACATTTCACTGGGCGACACAGGTCATTTGCCCAGAAATAGATTTTTCCTTTGTCAGAATCCCTTATACAGTAACTACACTTAAGGGCTAATAAAAATACATTCAAATACAGAAGACACAAAATAATAATAATATAGTCGGAAAAAAATTTGGTTGGCATATAAGCAAATTTTATGTAAAAGATTTGGGTAAAAACATTTAAAAAGTTTGTGCAACCTGGACTATAGTATTTTTGGATTGCAATTGATTAACAGACATATTTCATTCTGGGCTTATTTAGTGACTAAAAGGCTCAAGTACAACAATATCTACCCTCATGCCCAACAATATGCTAACAACTTGGATATACTGTATGACACCAAATGATTTCTGAAAGTTTTGTAAAAAAAAAAAAAAGCCTGTTATATATGAAACTGGAATGCACTTGAATTAAAATAATGTAACATGCCTGACTTTCTAAATAACCATATCTACAACATTCAAAAACTAATTTTTACTAGTTAAAAATGCAACCAGTTCAAGTTTGATGGAATTCAGTAACCTTGGTTACTTTGGTAATAAATCATATCTGCATAATAAAAGCAAAAGTGCCTAGTGGACAGTTCCTGTAAAAGATGTGTATGGTAGAAAAAAACCTGTGCTCGACTTACTCTTAATCATTTTGATAGGCATAAAGATATACTCATATCATATAAACATACATTACCTGCTGACAGGGCCTTTCTGGTGTTGATAGAACACCAATGTTATGAATGCGCAGATGAAGCTGGTGACCAGGTGGTGCTAGTAATTGATGTGTGAGAATGACTCCTGGTGCAGGAGCCAAAGGGAAGTTAAGAGCATGAACACTGCCCAAAGACACAACATTTTCTTCACCAGGGACACCTACATCTTCTCTTGAAATTTTCTGTGTTCCCAATTGCAGAACTGTACGCTGGTTAAACTTGGTACCTGAATAAAAAAAACCTTTGTAAAGCATATTCAGCATATCTGTAATAAATTGATTGAAATTATCACTGGGTCAATTTTAAATTGACTTTTGACCTATCCAGTTCTGTTGCTGGAACAAAATTGGAGTTTCCTGACTATAACCACAATCATTGAATTCCTCATGCAAATAATCAACGAACTGCTGTGAAACTTCTGTTAGTTGTGTTAATCAGTGATAAGCATTACCATGTATTATATATTTCTCATAAATGCAATTG
This sequence comes from Macrobrachium nipponense, assembly GCF_015104395.2. Lineage (NCBI taxonomy): Eukaryota > Metazoa > Arthropoda > Malacostraca > Decapoda > Palaemonidae > Macrobrachium > Macrobrachium nipponense. Next base: position 97,526,316 of record NC_061108.1, read on the forward strand.
TTTCTGTCTTCTTTGGCTGGAGAGTTCTGAGATCCACACCCATCTTTTATTCCCTTGAACTCTTTATCATTGTTACATGCCAACTTTGGGCCAAGGTGGCATACGATCGGCTAAACCTAAACCAACCAAAAACCAACTGCTCTTAACAGTTACTATATAAAATCTTTATTCAAATATTGAATTATTTTTTACAGGTCACAAAAAATCCTAATTTTGTAATCTATAATGGGCCTGTAATCCTGTCCATTACAGTATACTGCAAAATGTTCATTCATCTGATGGAGTTTCCAACAATAATCCGCACACGAGCTAAAATGGAGCATAAGAAACCTTAAGCATTAGGAAATGTGTAGGAAACATAAACCACTTTATCATATGTAGTATTCCATTTTTTCCAAGACCAATTACAGAACCTGACATTACAAAAGATATAACAGACCCATGAAAATTTCACTGGAAGGCAACAGCAGTAAAAATATTTCAAATTACCCCTAAACTATTTTTACTTATCTTAAGTGCCTGGATGTTAACTTACCTATCAGATAAGTGGCCTGGAATCCTCTGCCTCCTCCTCTGTGAGTGGTATGAAGGACTATTGTGAGAGTTGACGCATAGGATACATAAGAGAGGCGCTGAACCTCCCCCCTTGACACAGCACCACATAAGCGTAAGGACTCTCCCACTCCTTCCCCAAGAGTCACCTGAAATAAATATACATAACTGGATTCACACATAGTGTGCGCAAATTATCATAAATATATGCATGCATATGCAAGTGGATGTGTATAGAAATCTAAATGTATATATACAGCATGACAGGATACTTTTTTTTTTTTAGATCTATCGATTCTTCAGTTACTAAGAGTTTTGCTGTCTTCAAACTCAATGCCTAAATTCACATTTATAACTTGCATATCAAAATCAGCTTCATCCATATTCCAAAAATTTTAAATTTCCTTCCAAGTAATCTTTGCAAATGCCAATGTGTTAACCAGTACACTGCAATTGTATTTTAACATGCATTCCTATACCTCAAGGTAGTAGAATATCAATTTTAAAATATTTTTACATTCATGATAGCTTAAGACTATTCAAACATTTGCCTACATCACAATAAAGGAAATAAATAATTTCCCCATATAGTACTGTACTATAACTACCAGTAAAATTCTTTTGGTATGTAAAAATTTTATCACAGTCGTGTAAATGAAATTCACGAATTTCATTTACACGAGAGATCAGAAGATTGTGAAGTATTGTGTTCACACGACCTGAAGAAATGCATATGTTTACAAGTACATTATGATGACTATGGCAAGCTATCAAAAGTCAGTATGTACCATTACTGTTCATCAGTTTACATTTTTGTCATCTGCTTTTAATAAGCATAATCACACACAGACAAGGAAGGCAGACAAGCAAATCTGATTGTTTGTTATATGAACACTGTTAAAAAATACTTAACAAACTGCTTTTTATTTCAATTCCTACTTTTGTTGAAAATATTTGCTGTTCTTCCTTTTCACCTTTTCCTTTTCCTTGCATTTCTTCAAATAGCTAGCAATTTTGTTTTTGAGCTTGTCTCCTCACTAGAACTATCATTTTGTAGTAACTTTAACAACAATCATATAAAATGGTTTTTGAAATTCCACTTCAGCACTATTTACACTAAATTCTGCCTAGGAAGGTACTTCTTCTCTGTTCTCTTTTGGTCATTTCCCACATAACTGTTGAATTTTAACTTAAAGCTACCCCTTATTCTTACACCTCATATAAGAGCATACCAATTGCCAAACCATATTCAAGTCTAAAATATTACTGTGACCCACCAATTGATTGCTAGGTCACAATAACAACAGTAATAAACATAACCTGCTTCTTATATCAGACCCGTGTGCTTAATGTATGCAAAAGCATAAATACTTTCCTTTTTGGAAAAAAAGGGGAAATTATCTTCACTCTGATTTTTAACTTCATAACTTCACATACTATAAAATGCAATTATTTGTTAAGTGAAACAGCTGGAAAGTTTTGAAATAGGTATGAGTCAAAACTCTGTTCTGTAAGTGAATGATACTGAATGACACATAAAATCTGTAAAATTTAAACTTTTAGTTATGTTGGGGTGTTAATTTCAGTAAACTAAGGTTGACTGTGTATCTGAAAACTAAACTTACCTCAACATAATCATCTTGGCACTTCTGGTTTGCAGTGTTCTTGCCATTGATAATACTATTGGAGTTCTGAGGCTGAGAAGAGTCGATTGTTGTGGAAATAGCACGGGTGAATCTACGATTGTGATGAGTAAAATTTGCAGATGGTGGCAGAGACAATGATGTGGAAGAGGAGATGCTAACAAATGGATGAGGAGTAGCAAAAACCTTCTGAGCAATGGGGCCTGGTTGGTCGCTTGCATCAGTTTCGTGGGACAATGAAGATGGTGCTGAAGCCGACTTTTTATCATCTTTTGGGATAGGTTCTTTTGCACCCACCTCAAATGTTTGGAATTGAAGCCATATTCTTTCATTTCCTGTAAGGTGGATGAGAATGAGTGTCAGGGCACATTCATGACTGAATTTCTTAGACTATTATTCTAAAAAGAAATAAGTGTCTGCTACCAAAACTAAATAAAAAAATAATTGCACACAATTTATATAAATAGATATATATATATTATATAATATATATACTATATATATATTAATTATAACTATATATATATATATATATATATATATATATATATAATATATATGTGTGTGTGTGTGTGTGTGTGTGTGTGTATGTATGTGCATAAATAGCACTTACAGCACTGTTAATGGCGCCATGAGCACCGTAAATCCGGGTAATGGTACCATAAACAGTGGGTAACAAAGCTGTACATCCACTTATGAAGCCGAAAAATTGGGGGTAATAAACCCGGAACCAACAGACACCAGATTTAATGGACAAAATCTGGCCAAGGGTAGTACTAAACTCTGTTTTTTTCCATCTGCCCATCCGCCTGTGGTGTTTTCACATGGTAATACTGCGTCCCAGGCTTTAAATAGTTACGCTATGTGTAAGTTTTAGGTAAATAAAAGGATATATGGGTGTACATTTGCGACTGAAAAGTGTTTTAATAATTTACTGTAAACGAATTACATTGTTAATATTCGAAATAGGATATTATTACTATTGTTGAATGTAAGCTGAATGTAACTATCTAAAGCCCGGGACGCAGTGTTACCATACGCAAACACCACAGGTGGATGGACAGATGGAAAAAAACCGAGTATAGTATAAGACGACTGGTGAATTAGAAAGCCATCTGTGTATAGACTAGCTTTTGCAACAACAGGTACATTATGAAAAATTGGTTATGTAAAGGTGATGTTATTACAAATGCTGTTTTACTTGCTGTATGCTTAAAAATTCAAAATAAATGAAACAACAAAGACAAATTTATACATATCATGGTTTTCCTAAATGGGAAGCATTGTTTTGTTTGTCTCATTGCCAGCCACAAACCCTTAACAATACAATAATGTACGATGATAATCGTTCGTATGACTGAATTGTTCTAAACTTTTATTTACCACCAAAATGATAATGAATTTTTACTGGAAAATTAATATCATGTTGTCCTACCATTATTACTGCCGTAATACACCACACTTAACATCTTGAAAGGATACTAAAAGTAACATAGCTGTGAGAGCTACCATAATTCGATGTCTATATTGTGTCAGCTGGCTGGCTGGCCTCGCATACATAACAGTTGATATCACTGATAAGAAATTATACATATTTGGAATTATTCTTTGAATAGGCTATGTATTATACAGATAATATATCAATAATATAAAAGGTAAAAATGGTTTTCTTATGTTTATGTTTCATCGCCAATCACAAACAACAATGCCATAATGTATAATAATTATTAATCATAATACTGCATTGTTCTAAACTTATTTTTCAGCAAAATGATAATGAATTTTTATATAAAAAAATGAATATTATGTCATCCTAAATGTTATTACGACAATATTTACACTACCATTAAAATTTCTGAAAGATTACCACAAGATAAATGTTGCTGTGAACAGAACCATAATTTAATGTTTACATTTTGTCAACTGGCTGGCCTCACATAAATAAAAGTCAATTCCATTGATATGGAATTATTCTTCGAATAGGCTATTTATTATGAAGATATGCCACATATATATAAAGTAAAAATGGTTTCATGTATTACCGTTATTATCAGCCTATTTCATAATGTGAATCTTTTCATGTACGTATGTTGGTGGTTATCTCACCTAGGCTACCCTTTTAATAAACATCCGTAGGCAATAAACATCCGTAGGACATGAAAAAACTAAACATTTCACTTTAACAGACACTCAGCTTTAAAGGACAGCCTTTGCCCTTCCTTATTAGTTCGTTAAAGCAAGGTTTCACTACATATATAATATATTATATTATATAATATATATATATATATAGAGTATATATATCTTCTATATTATACACACACACAGTGGTCCCCCTGTATTCGCGGGGGATGCGTACCAGACCCCCCCGCGAATAGTTAGAATCCGCGAATGTTTGGAACCCCCCTCTAAAAATGCTCATAAACTCCTATCCTGAACATGCAAACACCAAAGTATCCCTAAAAAGACCACCCTTCATCAAATGTATATAAAATATCCTACTATGGTTCATATTAATCTTTGAAATATTATTAATGCTGTTTTAAAGTAAATCTTACATTTTATGGTTATACATAAATACATAATACGTACGTACTGCACGACTTAGTTACGTATGTGAAAATAATTCAGTCCCCCCATAAGTATTTAGTCATGCACGTTTTCTTTCATACTGTTACTATTTGAGACATCCATTATCTTTTTACAAGGGAAACAATTGTATGTGAAATCACAACTACCAAATGTCTACTTAAAGTATTATCCTACATCAAATATACCATTGAATTGGTATTATTAATATCATTTTAAAGTCATCTTAAACACTTTACCATTAGAAATATATAAACAGCCAATAGCAGAGAGAGAGAGAGAGAGAGAGAGAGAGAGAGAGAGAGAGAGAGAGAGAGAGAGAGAGACCTTACATTTTGATCGGGTTGCCCCAGGTCCCTCAGTGAGAGAGAGAGAGAGAGAGAGAGAGAGAGAGAGAGAGAGAGAGAGAGAGAGAGAATAACTCCTTACGATTTCAATAGATTGAAATGAACGTCTGTAGGCAACTTTTTTCCCCTCCCATAAATACATATATTTCTCCAGAGAAGAGAGAAAGAGAGGACTGTGCAATTATGTTTGTCTGTCTATCAATTCTTTTGCTGAGAGCGAGAGAGATAAAAGAAGGAAGAAATAGAAACACCAAATGTATACCTTATGTAACATCCTGCATCAAATTTACCTTAAATTATTATCATATTACTGTATTAATCTTAGAGATTGTATTAATATAATTTCAAAGTAATCCTAAACATTAGTAGCCTTAAAGGTATATACTTACGTAATTATAATACTTGCAGCCAAGAGAGACAGAGTTACCACTATGACAAGTATCTTGTGGAGAGAGAGAGAGAGAGAGAGAGAGAGAGAGAGAGAGAGAGAGAGAGAGAGAGAGAGAGAGAGAGAGAGTTGTCCTTACAGTATTTAAAAGAGAGAAATGGAATGATCATTGTATTTAAAATACTCACATATGAATTTTGTAATTACAGTTATAGTATTATTATTGGAAAATATTAATGATAAACTTATTACATACATGTCCATGAAAATGATCTCATCTCAGTAAGAGAGAGAGAGAGAGAGAGAGAGAGAGAGAGAGAGAGAGAGAGAGGATTACATAAAACCATTAAATTCGTTGACCATTGTATGGCATTGTTACTTTCCCAGCTCCGAGCGTCACTGGAGTTATGAGGTAGGGAAATTGATACAGAAAAAGACGAAGGGAAGAATTTTCATTTGAAATTAGTTATCGTATTATTACTACTTCTATTATTATTATTATTATTATTTGAAAATAAAATAAACATGTGCATCTACCATAAAAATTCTCTCATCTCAGTAAGAAAGAGGAGTTATCCTTACAAGTGAAATGGAAAGGTCATTTTCATCTCTTTAAAATACTACCATTATGAATTTTGTAATTACAGTTTTATTATTATTATTATTATTATTATTATTATTATTATTATTATTATTATTATTATTATTTATTTATTTTTTTTGTTGCTCTATCACAGTCCTCCAATTCGACTGGGTGGTATTTATAGTGTGCACTTTTCTTACTATGTGTGCCGTTTCTAGGATCACACTCTTCTGCATGAGTCCTGGAGCTACTTCAGCCTCTAGTTTTTCTAGATTCCTTTTCAGGGATCTTGGGATAGTGCCTAGTGCTCCTATGATTATGGGTACGATTTCCACTGGCATATCCCATATCCTTCTTATTTCTATTTTCAGATCTTGATACTTATCCATTTTTTCCCTCTCTTTCTCTTCAACTCTGGTGTCCCATGGTATTGCGACATCAATGAGTGATACTTTCTTCTTGACTTTGTCAATCAACGTCACGTCTGGTCTGTTTGCATGTATCACCCTATCCGTTCTGATACCATAGTCCCAGAGGATCTTTGCCTGATCATTTTCTATCACTCCCTCAGGTTGGTGCTCGTACCACTTATCACTGCAAGGTAGCTGATGTTTCTTGCACAGGCTCCAGTGGAGGGCTTTTGGCACTGAATCATGCCTCTTTTTGTACTGGTTCTGTGCAAGTGCCGGACATTCGCTTGCTATGTGGTTTATGGTTTCATTTTTCGTATTGCACTTCCTACATATAGGAGAGATGTTATTTCCATCTATCGTTCTTTGAACATATCTGGTTCTTAGGGCCTGATCTTGTGCCGCTGTTATCATGCCTTCAGTTTCCTTCTTTAGCTCTCCCCTCTGTAGCCATTGCCATGTGTCATCGCTGGCTAGTTCTTTAGTCTGTCTCATGTATTGTCCGTGCATTGGCTTGTTGTGCCAGTCCTCTGTTCTGTCTGTCATTCTCCTGTCTCTGTATATTTCTGGGTCTTCGTCTACTTTTATTAGTCCTTCTTCCCATGCACTCTTTAGCCACTCGTCTTCACTGGTTTTCAGATATTGCCCCAGTGCTCTGTTCTCGATGTTGACGCAGTCCTCTATACCTAGTAGTCCTCTCCCTCCTTCCTTTCGTGTTATGTATAGTCTGTCCGTATTTGCTCTTGGGTGTAGTGCTTTGTGTATTGTCCTATGTTTTCCTGGTTTTTCTGATCTATGCTGCGGAGTTCTGCCTTCGTCCATTCCACTATTCCTGCGCTGTATCTGATTACTGGCACTGCCCATGTGTTTATGGCTTTTATCATATTTCCGGCGTTGAGTTTTGACTTGAGTATCGCCTTGAGTCTCTGCATATATTCTTTCCTGATCGTGTCCTTCATCTCTTGGTGTTTATATCCCTCCTTCCATTATTCCCAGGTATTTGTATCCTGTCTCATCTATGTGTTTGATGTTGCTCCCATCTGGTAGCTTTATCCCTTCAGTTCTCGTTACTTTGCCTTTTTGTATGTTGACTAAGGCGCATTTTTCTATTCCAAACTCCATCCTGATGTCCCCAGATACAATCCTTACAGTCTGGATTAGGGTATCTATTTCCTTGATGCTCTTACCATACAGCTTGATGTCGTCCATGAACATCAGATGGTTGATTCTGTTGCCTCTTTTCTTGAGTTGGTACCCGGCATCCATCTTCTGTAGTACTTTTGTCATGGGAATCATGGCTACTACGAAGAGTAGTGGTGACAGTGAGTCGCCCTGGAAGATCCCTCTCCTGATATTAACCTCTGCTAGTCTTATTCCAGAGCTTGTAAGTATTGTATTCCAGTTGCGCATTGTATTTTTGAGGAAGCTGATGGTGTTTTCCTCTGCCCCATATATTTTCAGGCATTCTATTAGCCATGTGTGTGGTATCATGTCGAAGGCTTTCTTATAGTCTATCCATGCCATGCTTAGGTTGGTTTTCCTTCTCCTACTGTTCTTCATTACCATTTTGTCTATCAGGAGCTGGTCTTTTCTGCCCCTACACTTCCTTCTGCAGCCTTTCTGTTGGTGGGGGATGGTGTTTGTCTCCTCTAGGTAGTTGTATAGCCTTTCACTGATGATACCTGTTAGTAACTTCCACATTATTGGTAGGCAGGTGATAGGCCTGTAGTTACTGGCTATATTTCCCTTACTCTTGTCTTTTTGTACTAAGGATGTTCTTCCTGTGGTCATCCATTTGGATGCATGGTGATTTGAGATACAATGCTGGAGTTGTTCTGCTATTCGTGGGTGTAGGGCCTTGAAGTTTTTGAGCCAGTATCCATGGACTTCATCGGGACCTGGGGCTTTCCAGTTTGGCATTTTCTTTAGTTGGTGTCTGACTGTGTCTGTCGTGATCTCTGTGAATCTTTGTTTTATTCTCCCTGTTTCTTCTTCCTTGACTTCCTGGAGCCATGTTGCATGTTTGTTGTGTGATACCGGATTGCTCCATATGTTTTCCCAGAGACTCTTACTTGGGTCGGCTTCAGGAATTTCTGGGTGGTTGTCTTCCCCTCTTAGTTGGCTGTATAGTCTTTTCTGGTTGGTTCCGAATAGTTTGTTCTGTTGGTATCCCTTATTCATGTTCATGTACCGTTATATCTTATGTGCTTTGGCCTTTAGTCTCTGTTTTACATCTTCTATTGTGTTGTTTAGTCCCCTCTCTCTTACTTTGTATTTCTCATTGAGTTCCTCCCTTGTTTTCTTGCTTCTTAGCCTTTTTTCTGCCATCTATTTCAGTTTACTCAAGTCAGATCTTATCACCATGATTTGCCTCTCCAGGCGCTTTTTCCAAAGAGGTTGCTTTTTTGGTTTCTGTTGGGTTGGTTGTGCTGGTGGTGTTGTGTTCAAATCCCCATCAGTTCTGCTACTAATCTTGCTCCTGCATATGCCAAGTTATTTGTTTCTGTGATACTGGTGGTGTGTATTATGCCCATTATTTCATTGACCTCACTTGTTTTCTCCCTTAATTTCTTGGTGTTGCAGGCTTTCATGGAGGGGATCTTTGTTCTCTCTGTATCTGGCTCCATCCATTGTCTAATCTTTTCTACCCATTCCGTCCTCTCTGTCACTTCGTCGGTGTTTCTTCGTGTGTCGTTGTTTGATACCTCATCCTCCCTGTCGTCTTCTGTGGCATCGTCTCTCGGTTTGTCTTCGTGTAATTCGTTGTCGTGTGACATTTCCCTTTCCAGTTCTTCTTTTTCTGTTGGGGAGAGCCAGTTCTTTTTCTTTATGTTCCTTACTTGGTCTGCCAGCCTCTGCTCTGTTTGGGGGTGTTTTTATTCCTCTCATTCCAGATGTTGACACCAATCTTCTTCTATACCTCTCTCCGTCGGGTTGCTTCTG
>NC_061108.1:97540770-97553270 GCF_015104395.2 Macrobrachium nipponense
AAAATAATTTCTGAAGCTTTTACCATGCTAGAAAAGGTAAATGAAACTGAAACATAATTATTTCCATTTGTAAGTATCATATTAAGATATATAGAAAATAAAAAAACATTATAGCAATACTAAATGTAGAAAACTTTAACTCTGAAACACATAACACTATACAAACCACACATATAGTACTAGATATAAACTTACAATATAAGGGCTTTTAGCATTTTCACAAAAAATAAAATCTTTTATCAAAACCCTGGGTAACAATAGTAAGAACAATGAAAGACGTGGTCATGAAGATCACTGTAAATCAGTAAAAGATAACATTGACAGATCAACTGGCTACTTGAAAATTCCAAATCCCGAGGTTTCACAAAACTGGAACTGGAGGTATTTGGATGGGGATTCAGAATTCACATCTAATCAAGACACATTATCAATAGAAGTGTCAAGGGTCAAAGACTGGTTAGAAAATGTGAAGAATGTGGCTGAAACTGAGAACTATAGAAGGGAAAGGGAAGAAGGAAAGAGCAACCCATTGTTTCATCAGGTGAAGTGCTGTCTTCAAGAGCTGATGGTGGGAAAAAGCTACGAATTCTTTAACAGTAAGTGAAGCTTTCAAGTAAGTCTTACTAGAGGCTTTGATAGTTGTTGTGCAGTGGATGCTGTCAAGGTTGAAGTAGGGAAAGTTGGGTGAAGTGATGATTCCTTGTGATTGAAGTAATTCCTGGTGGGGGCAGGATGATATGTCGACGACTTGCCAGCGTCCCATTACTCCCGCCCCCACCACTGACCAGTCAGAGTGGAAGGTCACCACAGCCTCATTACTTTTAGATACATAGTCAAACCTGGAAATATGCAACTTCAGTTAGTTCTTGCATGAATATGATTCATTATAAGATGAATGATAATGAAATTTTAAAAACAAGTTGAGCTATTTTTGCATCTTCAGAGTATGTAAAATAGGTAAATTGTGGATAACGCACCAATAGATTCTACTGAATTCAGGTAACAAAATCAGCTCTAGTACTGTTTTTCACATCATTAAAGCTTCGTGATAAAATTCTGATTTTATTTTAACCTGAGACTACAGATGACACAAGCAACTTGATGTTCATATTTTGTCCAGGTTTAGGAAAACTATAAAAAGAAAGTAAAACAGACTAACCATGAAGTAACTGATGGACCTAGTTTTTGAAAGAAAAACAAAATCAGAAAATGAGGAAAGAAAAAATAGATAACCCTGAATGAAATAACTAATAGAACCCATTCTTGAAAAAAGGAACTAGGTATACAAAATGAAGGCTGCATGGTATTGCAAAAACAAGTTATGAACTGAATTATCCAAATACTGCTGATCTCCACCAAAAAATTGTAAAGATATGGTTGCTTAGGAATTGTTATACAGCTGTCAGAAAGGAGGTACATACCCCTTCTGTTAATGGAATACTAACTGAATTAGTAGTACTTTGAGAAAAGACATGCAAGTTAAAAAATTATCTACAATATCCACTTAAAATCCTATCACACAAAACAGGATATTTTTACAATATACTTACCAAGTAATTACTTTAGCTGTACCTTAGTATCGTGCAGCAAACCCTTAATTCAAAATATTCCATTAACGCCTCCACTGCACAGTGTAGGTGACAAGCCACACCCACTGCAACGGTCTGCCTGGTAACAGCAATTGCTGGCTGGCTCATTCTGGTTTTGCCGTTACAGTATGTCCATAGTAGGGGAGGAGGGAGGGTTCTAATTCTGTAATTACTTGGTAAGAGTAAATGAAACTTAATCTTATTATTAAAATATCATTTTAACATAAGTAACTTACCAAGTAGTAATTACTTTAGCTGAATCCCATATTGAGAGGGGAGTGGGGGTGGGTGGGTGGGATGAATGGACATAGTCTGTTCCAAAACAATGCGTGATAATGACTTTGAAATAAAAAGGATGGCTAGCATTGAAACAATGCTTGTTGTTTCCTTACCTGGAAAGAGAGCTACTGCAGGTGAATACTGCCTCTGGTTGGTGCTCATCTTAACCTGTAGTAACGTGGAGGTTGAGCAGAGGATCGCCTATTACATCAGTGGGAGTCTTGCCTGAGTGCTGACAATACATGCATCAAAAAGTGTCTTTGCCTTGTGCAAAATACCAATAAATTGAACAACCAGACAACACTGTCACCTGCACTCACCATGCCAGCCACTGATAATGGCCTGAGGGAACTGCAATTTTCAAACATTTTTTTAACTTATTTTAAATAGTGAGATGCGAAGCTCGATTTTTACTTACATACGGTCAGCTGAGAGGGATAAATTATACTTGAAGGCGAGAGAAGTAGAAACTGCTCAGACTTCATGTGCTTTCACTTTGAATGCAGGCAAGGTGTTTTCCTGGATCCGAGAATGTGCCTCGGAGATCAAGTCCCTTAAGAAGAATGACACGGTGTTCTTTGAAAGAGGGTGAGAAGCTCTGATTTTTACAGTACGTACCTTGTAGACAATACCTTCAGGCCAAGGATTTTCATTAAACTCTTAATATAGAAGGAGCAAGGCCAGCGCTTGGAAGGATCCTCATTCTTGGCTAGGACCCCAGGAGGACAGACCTATAGCTGTCCACAGATAGAGGAGAATATCTGCTATTTGCGTCAAAGATGTCTCAGAAAACGAAACGTTATGTCTGAGGCACCACTGACTGAAAACTGACCATTCTGACTGGCAGACATTGCAAGAGGATTGTTGTCTGCACTTTGCAATAGCTTCCACAGCTGCTCTGGAAAAACCTTTTGGTCTGACGAGTTTATTGAGACTGTGGCTTGTCAGAGAGAGTGGACAACATTTGGTGGTATCCCTTAACAGATGCCATGCTCCAAGACTGGTCAGACCTCCAGTGGTGGCTGTCCAAAGCAAGACTTTTGCAAGGGAAGTCTCTTCATCATTCAAGCTCCGACCTAGACTTCTACTCTGACGCCTCGGATCTAGGCTGGGGAGCCCTTCTGGGGTGTCAGGAAGTTAAAGGCCATTCATCTAGGCCTTCTGTATTTTTCGACCATGATTTGCAACAAGACAGTGGTAGTATATCTGGACAACACCACTGTACTGTCGTATATCCGGACACAAGGGGGCACTCATTCCTCCTCCCTCTGCCAGGCAGCAAAGGATCTTCTTTTGGTACACCGAAATCAAGTGACGTTGATCACTTGATTTATTCAGGGGAACTACACGTCCTGGGGGACAAACTGAGCTGTCAAGAGACAGGTCTTCCCACCGAATGGTCTGTGTCAACCTTTGGAGACTGTGGAGCAAACTGACTCTAGACCTGTTTGCCACCTCAAGAAACATCCATCTATCTCTCTTTTGCTCTCCAGTCTGCGATCCCTGGGCAAGAGCAACAGACACCATGCTCCAAGACTGGTCGGGCCTGGACCTGTATGCCTTCCCTCCTTTCAACATAGTGAAGGAATGGCTAAACAAGTCTGTGTTGCACACCAAAATCTCAATGACCCTTGTAGCTCTGTTCTGGGCCATGAAAGAATGGTTCCTGGATTTCTACGTCATTTGGTAGACTTCCCGAGGCTGCTTCCCCAAAGACAGTGGCTGCTCAAACAGTGAGGTTGTTGGAGGAGCCACTGTCTTCTAAAGATTGAAACATACTCCTGAATTCAATGTCCAATCCGACAGGAGAACTTGATGACCTCTGCTGTGTTTGTCTGTCAGCATGTTTATCCTTCCTTGAAAAGATTGAAACATACTCTTGAATTTAATGTCCAATCTGACAGGAGAACTTGATGACCTCTGCTGTGTTTGTCTGTCAGCATGTTTATCCTTCCTTGAACAAAGCGTGGAACTAGGCTGACTTCATGTACCTCTGTGCAAAGAAGAGGATCCCAGGCCATCAACAGCAGGGTGAAGGAATGTGTTCCCCATTTTCAAATATAGGACAAGGCTGGTGAGTTGTACGAACGAATGAGCACTGCCTGACCTGAAACTAGCTGTAGAAACTCCCAAAGGCTCATGAAAACTGCTAGAAGTTCCCTAACATTGATGTGGAGAGTCCTTTGAGCCTCCATACAAACCCCTGACACTTCGCAATCCTGTAACAGGGTGCCCCAACCTATGTCCAATGAGTCTGAATAAAACAGTAAGCTTTGGGTTTAGAAGATGAAGGGATACTCCTTCTTGAAGTCTCTCTCTCGAACTCCACCAAGAAAGACCATCTTTGATTCTGTCTGTGATAGGGAAAACTTTTCTTATTACTATGCCTATTGACTGAGATAAGTAGAATCCTCTTCAGGTCCTTCGCACACTGACTTTCCGTAGCGGCATGGAGAATCCAGTCAGCCAGGTAAAGAGATGCATTTAGTCCCATCAAATGCAGCCACTGTCCCAGAGGAGTTAGAACCCTGGTGAAAACCTGAGATTCTGTTGACAGGCTGAAGCACAGCGGCCGAAACTGAAAAACTTTTTTTTAGAAAAATGAACAGCAGGTACTTCCTGGAGTCTTGATGGATTGGAACATGGAAGTAAGTGTCCTGCATGTCCAGGGATACCATCCAGTCTCCCTGGCAAAGCAAGGCTGGTACAGAACTTGTTGCTTCCATCTTGAATTTCGTTTTCAAAACATAGAAATTCATGGTGCTGACATATAGGATGGGCCTCCAGCCCCTCATTGGGAGCTACAAACAGCCTGTTGTATAACCCCTCCAACTTGTCGATGACCTCTTCTACTTCTGCTTTGAGAATGAGGGCCCCCCACCTCCTCCTTGAGCACTGAAAACCTCTCTGAGCTGATGGAGTATGCCATTAACTTGATGGATACTTTGGAAAGGGGAGGTCGTTCCCTGAAAGGAATGGAGTAGTCCACAAGAAGTACTTAAACAAACCAGGCTTCTGTACCTCTGCTCTTCCTCCCAAAAATAATGTAGCCTGGCACATATGGGTGTACAAAAGACTGAGGTCTAACTTGGAGGTAGGCTCAGCTGGGGGTTTTGTAGTGGACTTGAAGAAGGGCGAAGGTTAGAGCGAGGTCTGGCAAAATGGGCGAGACTTTCCTCCAAGAAAAGGCTGCTGCAGTAATGGAGAAAGGTTTTAGTAGGAGCAGAAACCTAAGTCGATGGCTTAGGGTGCTTAGTCAACTGTGCCAGCAAGTCCGTAGTCGACTTCTCCTGAAGTGCTGAGAGAAATCCTTAACTGCATCTTGAGGAAACAGGTGGGACTTGTCAAGAGGGGAGAACATAAGCACTGACTTCTGTGTCGCCGTTACCACTTTTGTTGTAAAAGAACACCAAAGTCTGCGCTTTTTCAACAGTCCCATGGCAAACAGGGAAGCAAGCTCGTCCACACCTCCCCTCACAGACTTGTCTACACAAGAAAGTACACCTAACCAGTCCTCCTGAAGATCTTCAGGAAGCAAAGGACAGCCATCCAACTTCCTAGCCAAGGCACTGACCAACCAATCGATAAAACTAAAAATCTTCAAAACTTTGAAGAGATTTCAGACTAAATGGTCTAGTTTGGAAGATGAGAAGAACACTTTAGCAGATGATAAAGCTGACCATTGATTAGTGTCAACAAGGTCGGAGAAGTCCCTTTGGGAGGAGGCAGATACTCCCAAAGAAGGAGCTTCCCCAGTAACGTTTCTTGATGAGCTTCGAGGTGGAAAGGCAAAAGATGTTTTGACTTGTTCCCTCTTACTCAAAAGCATTCATCAACATAATAAAGAGCCTCTTTATTCACAGAAGAAAGGACTAATTTGGGAAGAGGGGCTTCAGAGGGTTTCTTCTTCATCAAGAAAATCGAAGTTGGGGAATTAAGAGGAGCAGGAAGTAGTCTGGAAAATACTCCAGAAGAAACCTAAAGAGAGATGCATAGGCTGTCAGGGGATGTGCAGAGTCCTGTTCTTGCTCTTTGCTCTTGCTCTTCGTCTTCTCACGACACAAGTGACAGAGCGGGTTCTTCTTTCTTGGTAGATGGTGCCTTCCCTTTAAACAGTCTTCCCTTTAAAGAAAAAAAGCAAATCTTCAAAATGTATGAGAAAGGGGGTCAAGGCTGGATCCTCCTGTTGTGACTGAGTAGAACAGACAGGAGATGAAGTCTTGTGATGAGTCGAAGATGAAAACTTCGAACGAGAAGATGAAGGTTCCAATTGGTGGGTCAAAATCTGTCGCGTTGACTGAGCATGTACCAATGGCTTAGTTGGCACCAATACCTATTGCTCCTCAGTCGAATATGTTGAGTTGCGAGTTGAAAGGTGACTGTTGAGAGTCGAAAAAGCACAACTGCAAGACAGGCAAGGACTGAAATTCCCCTCTCATGATCTCTTGATGGGCAGAGACAATTCGACGTCGATAGGAGAGCTCCTCTTGCGAGGCCGGGAGGTCATAGAACATGCCATCAACGTGAAACAGGTTTAGAACCGCTGGAGTATGATGATAACTGCGCACAGCACCGAACAATATGCTTTTCCAACAGCATTCAGTCGAAACCTAAGTCGACGCCTCAGGAACGATAGAGGAAGAGACTGCCTGTGGGAAAACCTCACCAGTCTCCCTAGGACCTCTGGTTTGTCTTCTCCCTGAGGGGGAGAGAGGGACAGTGATCTTCTAAGAGAACTGGTAGGATGGACACCCACCCCTTCAGACTGCACTGCACTAGCACTAAGCACTTGTAATGATAGCTATAAGAAATAATAGTAGACAGGGTAGCGTAAAAACAGAGAGAGAGAGAATATTCAAAGTACAGTGAATATAATAGATAAATGAACTTTAACCAGATATTTAGGCATTTCAGAAACTCAGATTCAGAGTCAAAATAAAGTTATAAAAGGAATAGCAGGTAAAAAAATTATAAATCTAGGAAAAGCGAACTTGGAAATAGACATTTTGTCACATATTTGTGGAAAGTTTTCTAGTTCTAGAAGACAGATTTTTCCCCGCACAAGTATTATTCTCATTTAATTTAATGAGATGTGGAATAATACTAAACTGCAGTGAAGGAAAGATTTGCCCGAAACAGAATACTTGACGAAAAAAAGCCTCACCCAAACCTGATCAATTTGTCTGAGACAGTTTCGACAAGCGAGAGAGACATACGAGAAAGGCAAGATAAAATAGAAACAGATAGAACAGAGGATTTCCCACCATTACAGGATACAGAATCAATGAAAGGTGCACATATAGATGATATATACTCAGATTCAAGTAACTACTCAGATATAAATAATGGTGATCACCGAAACCCTGAATATAACGAAAATCAAGATGCTTATACAAATACCTATACAAATAGATGTACTGATAACTGTAGCAATGTAGTAATAAGTTACGAAAATGAAGGGAAAATACTAAATGAAGTATTGCTATTAGATAAAATAAAGAAATCAGATATAAATAGTATAATAGAAGTAACAGAAGAAACCACTGAAAATGCAAAACTTTGTTATTTTTCAGACATAAAAGATGAAGAGATATGTTGCGTTAGCACAGCTGATGATAATAAAGTACAATTTATACTCAACAGAGCAGTAACTTTAAATCCAAAATGCTTTACAAAAATATACTTAAGAGCAAAAGAGAACGTAAGAGCTAAAGATGCTCTATTGTTGAACAATGAATAACCAGATTTTGTCAGAATGGACAATTCACTAGTCCACATGAATGGTGATAATTGTGAAGCTCATGTCCAAAACTATTCGAATAACAAACTAACACTATACGCAGGCACTATCTTTTGCATAGGAATACCTATTAACTTTACTAGCAGTAGAAGAAAAAGCATTTTTCTCTATAAATGGCCAAAACTCTCAAATAAATCAGGAAGTAAATAAAACAGATTTTCCAGAAAATAGAAACAAGTTAATTCAAGTGCTAGAGAAATATAGAAATGTAATAGCCGTAGAAGGAGATAAACTAGGAAGAATGTATGTCCTACAACATAAGATTTTGTTAGATGATGGAGCTAAGCCATTTTTTATTCCTAATTACAGATTACCAATAAGCCAGAGACCCATAGTTGATAACCTGATAGAGGAAATGGAAAGAGATGGAGTAATAATTCCTTCTAAATCTCCATTGTCGCTTGTTCCAAAGAAAGATGGCAGTTGGAGGCTAGTAATAGATTATAGAAAATTAAACTCCAACACAGTTCCAGATAGAATGTCGATGACGGTAATTCAAAATACGTTAGCCCAATTAGGAGGGGTTACAGTGTTTTCATCTCTAGACATCCTTAGTGGATATTGGGAAGTACCTCTAGATGAAGAATCCAAACAATTCACAGCCTTCAGCACACATAAACATTTAAGTTTGAAGTAATGCCATTTGGACTCACATCAGCTCCTTTAACGTTTGTTAGATTAATGTTACAAATTATTGGAGACATGGTAAATGTTGCAGTATATTTAGACCATGTAATAATTTTTAGTAAAGATGTAGAAAGCCATCTCAAAACATTAGAATTGGTCCTAGAAAGATTAAGAATGGCAGGACTAAAAATTAAATTAAAGAAATGTCAGTTCCTCATGAAGTCATTAGAATACTTGGGTCATGTAATTGAAGATGGACTGCGCATGCAAGCAGGTAAAATAAAGGCAATAACTGATTATCCAGCTCCCACTAATTTGAAAGCATTTAGGAGATTCCTTGGGATGGTTGGATATTATAGACCATTTAGAAAAGGATTTGCTACTATCGCCAAACCTTTGACAGAATTAACCAAAAAGGATGTTAAATATGAATGGCAGATTGAACAAGAAACAGCCTTTCAAACATTAAAGAGCAAAATGACTAGGAACCCTGTTTTGGTCTACCCAGATTTTTCAAACGATTTTTATTTAGCTTGTGATGCCTCGAGTACAGGGCTAGGAGCTGTATTGTTACGAAAAGGCCAAAACTACAATGAGGGCAGTATACTATGCCAGTAGAGTTTTAAACCCAGCAGAAAAACACTATAGTACAAGCGAAAGAGAGTGTTTGGCTTTTTTGGGGGGTTTAAAGAAATTTAGACATACTTTTAGGTCATAAAGTTAATGTGCTTACTGATCACAAACCCATTTGTGATTTGTTTAAAAGGAGAACTTTCACTAACAACATGAAGTTCAATAGATGCTTCCTCAGTGTGTTAGAGTTTGCTCCAGAGTTCAAATATATTCCAGGGAAACTCAACACCTTGGCAGATGCATTATCCAGATCTCAAGAAGAAACAGAAAAATGCATTACCACAAATACCTTTTGTTTTAGTTGTCAAGTGGTAGATTTAGATTTAGAAAGAGTGAAAGTAAAAAAAGATAAAGATCCAGAAATCAGACAAATAATTGGACAACTATTAACAGATGAATCATTAAAACCTGATTTTCAGTTAATAAATGGTTTGTTGTATAAAATACCGACAGAGAAAAATGGTTGTTCTCGATTATATATCCCAAAAACACTAACCAGAGAAGTTTTAGAACTAACTCACTCATATAAGTTGGCAGGACATCCAGGAATTAAAAAGACAACTAGTATCATAACCAGAAATTATTTTTGGCCACATTGTAGTGAAGATGCCAAGAACTTTGTACAAAATTGCGTAGTTTGTAATCAACATAAAGGTAACGTAAATACAAAAGCTCCACTTGAAAAATATCCATCAGAGTTAAATCCATTTCAAGTAGTAACTATGGACTTTTTGGGTCCATTTCCAACAACTATTAGAAGAAACAAACAAATAGTATTAGTCTTCCTAGACTATCTAACTAGATATGTAGAAATCATACCTGTAAGAAACAGAGATGCAGCTACAGTAGCCGAAGCTCTTAAATCTAGAATTATAACCAGACATTCATGTCCTCAAGTTCTTCTATCTGATAATGCTGCTGAATTTATTAGTGATCTCTTAAAGAAAATATGTGAATTTTATGAAATAAATAAATGTCAAATAACAGTTTATAAACCCAGTTCAAATGGAGCAGTAGAACGAACTAATCGTGAAATATAGGATATCCTGAAAACTTTAGTAAAACCACATACAGAAGATTGGGACTTAGCTCTTGAAGACGTACAGTTCACATTGAATAATACTGTAAATGAGACGATATTAAAGGACATTTGTCGTTCGATATTTGTATATGAATCACGGTAATGTGATATGACTGATATAATGACTACGTGCGGGCAAAAGCACTACTACGCTACCGAGGACGAGATGGGCTTGTGCAGTCTCCAAAAAACAAAAATACCTGCGCGCGACAGGTATTTCAGTTGGGAGGCGGCATGAACTTATATCTCTTGCGGTGGCGTAGTGGTTTTAGGCTTCACTGCCAGTCCTGGGATTGAGAGTTCGCTGGTTCGAGCCTGGCGATCGCCCATCCTATTATCGCTTAATAAAATTCCCCCTCGGTTAAACATATATGAAAATATATTAATTCCGAGGTAGAGAGAATTAGATATTAAAGGACATTTGTAGTTCGATACTTTTATATATATAGTATATATATCTATATATATTATATATATTATATACTAATAATATATATAATATATATATATATATATATTATATATATTATTTATATTAATATATATAGCAGACACAAAGTTACTGAAGCCAATGCATTTATATTTTCAACAAATCAGTAACGTATATATATATATATATATATATATATATATATATATATAAATATATCTATATATATATATATATAGATATATATATATATATATACTATATATATATATATTATAATCATGTTACTGATTTGTTACAAGTTACTGAAGCCTAGGCGTTTATATTTTCACCAAATCGGAATGCCAGAGAGATGAAAAGGGATTTGACTTGATGAACCTGTGCATGAAATACGATATGGTAAAGAAAGGTGGAGATGCTTTCTCGAACAGTCCACGTCAAGTCGAAATACTTGATCAAATGATAGATTTTGCTAGTAATGCTAAAGTGAAAGACAAAATGTCTCCGTACCAAAACGGCGTTATTATTTCATCTAAATCAGTAAAAGGATTGTATAACATGTTGCATGAACTGTATGGATGTTGACAATTCGGCTATGTCAAGACACAGTCGAACATCTCTTTTCTTTCATACGACAAATTGGTCATTGTCATGATCATCCGTCACCTTTGGAATTTAAATATAAACTACGGTTATGCATAGTGGGCAGAGACAATAGTTTAACCAGTCAGGGTCTTAATGTTTGTAGTAATGATGAAGCTACATCTTGTGTCACTACAGAGTGCTTAAATGTAAGTGGTCCATCTCAAAGCTCAAATGTTGCTCCCAATGATCTAGATTCCGAGTTATGTATCTCTGCGTGCCTCATGAAGCACCTTCTCCCTGTTAACAATGAGACTGAGACTCAGGAAGATCAAGTAGAAAACTTAATAGAGATAGAACCTGAAGCCCTGGTAGGAAATGAGTCCTTAAGTTATTTGGGAGGGTTCGTAGCTTTTAAATTTAGAAATAAGTATACATCATTAGGCTCAGCTGATGTAGATGAAACAGGTGGGACTGGATATCATATGTAAAGAGGAAGGTATTAGATAGGCCGCCTAATCATTTTAGAGAAAATCTATAAGAAATGGAAGATTTATTCCAAATTTTCCATGGTGATGCTCTAAAACCAGGAGTCGGAGCAGTTTCAAATCTTACTGACATATTCAAGGCCGCCAATATTGATGTTCCGGAGGAGGTCATGAGCTTTTGTATTAGATGTAGGCTTCATTTTAGAATAAACAAATTAAACTCTAAGAAGGAAAAATTTCGTAGCAAAGGTATGAAAAAGATAAAAAATATTGTTCAATAATATTGAAAATTTATTTGATTGAAATAAGACAGAATGCAGAAATCCCATAGAAAAGGTATAGTTAGATGAAAACTAATTGTTCAGTAATCTTGAAAAATCGCTTGATTGAAACGAGAGAGAGAGAGAGAGAGAGAGAGAGAGAGAGAGAGAGAGAGAGAGAGAGAGAGAGAGAGAGAGAGAGAGTTAATTGCAATAAGATTTCCAATGAAATGTTAGGAATAAAGTTGACGTCGTGCGTGAATTATTATTTCCATTGCTATTGTCTTCCCTATCAAATGTATTTGTATTTTGGAAATATAGCCATAGAGACATAATATTAGCCTACTTCCATAAATGCAATTAGGAATCCAAAAACGAGAGATGAACAATAAGGCTGATGGTCCAGATCATAGCTGCAGGGCAGCGTCTCATATACACCCAGGAGTCTCCAGGTGACGTCACAGAGCACAGCTGAGTTTCCGGTACCATGCGCGGTAACTCACCTTATCTTATTCCATCTTGCTTATAACTATGATGACTATGTTGCATGGAAAACCAGATGTACTTACGAGACTATCATGCGGACAAGAGCTAGACTAAAAGACGTACATAAGACTCAAGAAAAATACTATAACAAAAATACCACTAAACCATACATTACAGTGGGTACTCAAATTTATGTTCAGAATCATGTACTAGAAGGTCTAAATGTAAAAGTTTCTCCCAAATTC
>NC_061108.1:97558270-97580770 GCF_015104395.2 Macrobrachium nipponense
CTTTATCACAAGTGCCACTCAGCAATAAACACAAATGCTCGCCTTCTAATAACATGCAAAATCTGATAAGTAGCAAAGTCATCATTGTATAAACTAAAGTTGAACACTCAAGATAACCCATATCCAACAGAAACTCCAAATAATTTGTAGCCTTAAATATCATGCACGTAGATTTTAAACTACTGTCCATGGAATCTGGTTGTTTCCCTGCACCTGCTCCCTTTAACATGTGGAAAAAAGTTTTCCTGTTCTTCGCTTTTATATGTATACACACACACACACACCACACACAACACACACATATATATATATATATATATATATATATGTATATATATATATATATATATATGTGTATATATATATATATATATATATATATATATATATATATATATTATAACAAAATACAACAGGAACAATTTTTTCCACATGTTAAAAGGAGCAGGTGCAGGAAAACAAGCAGATTCCATGAACAGTAGTTTAATCCTATGTTTCGTGACCCTTAATCCCATTATCAGGGACATCTATAAATTAAATTATCAGACATTAGCATGCTATCAAACCATTAAGAAAACACATGAACTAAGAAAGCACACGAAAACATATACACTAAATTATACTTAAAACAAACAAATTTATACAAACGGAATTTAAATCATATAAAATGATTTAAGCACTAGATAAAATCACACACATAAAAACGTTTGTACTAAATCACACAAATTACACATAAAAGAATGGAATTTTAAAACTGCAAAATAAAACTGAAAGGGAATAATAATAATAATAATAATAATAATAATTAATAATAATAATAATAATAATAATAATAATAATAATAATAATAATAATAATAATAATAACAGGCACACTTGCGGGACAAACACTAACCTTTCAAAGCAAGAGCAAAGCAGAACACTAAAAAATCACATAAACCTACAGACCAGAGAACCGAAAATATAAATGATGAAACTAGGCAATAAACAGTAGAATAGACGTAATTTGGTGATTAAGAGGAGGAATTTTTAATCTAAAATCTAGGCTCTCCAAGTATAAGCAATTCTGATGTTCCTTTTGATTGGCCTCTAATTTTGAAATAATCGTACTTAATAACATTATATAATTAATTCAACTGTAAAACAGAAACACTGTGATTGAAAATGGGCAAAATAACCTTATAATTTATCTAAAAAATTTCCCTTCATTTACATGCTCATCAAACAAGCTTCCCACCTGGAACTCTTCTTGAGCAGACGTATCCACCAAACATATCGCAGTGATGGGCAGCCAAAGAGAGTGGAGGTAGGTGGGATTGGCGCGAGCGATTGGGTGCCACTGTCGACATCTCCTGAAGGCTTAGGCAAAGGGTCTCCTTGGAGGCAAAGGGCATCTGAAGGCCTTCCACTCGCCCGCTGACTTCTGCAACGCAGGTGGTTCATGTTTGTACTTTCCATAAATTATTTCAGTAGTTCTGTTTTTAGTAACCATTTGATTTAAAAACACAATAGATTTTTGGTTAATTCAACAGAATTTCTAACTTTTACTAAAATCAGTTACTAGTTTAGGCCATGAAATACATATACATACACATATACATATACATACATACATATATATATGTATATGTATGTATGTATATATTTCATAGCCTAAACTAGTAATTTTTTTGCTTTCAGACCTTAGATATAACTTCCAGTTCCCAGTCACCAGACTTTGTTTCTTCATTCTATACTCTGCAAGGCAGTTTAGTTAGTATAGAAGGTCTCATTTTAATAGCAACTAAAACCATCTATATAGTGATTCCAACAATATCGGTGTTTTCTTTCTTACAAGTTTTTTAAATATCCATTGCATCACAAAAGCTGTGAATTCATTCAGAAACTATACTATATATATATATATATATATATATATATATATATATATATATATATATATATATATATATAAAATAAAACACAAACACACTTTATATATATATATATATATATATATATATATATATATACACAGTGGAACCTCAGTTTTCGTACATTTCAGTTTTCGTTGCCTTTTTTGTCCGAAAATTTGTCTGGGTTATTGTACGGTTCCTTGGTTTTTGTACACTCGGAAACGCTCCATCTGGGGCCCAGTGAATGACCGGGCCCTGTATGAGGCATCCAAACATAGCATCCCGTTTTCTCCTGTAACCCATTCTGCTTTTGTTTGTCACTAAACAAGCATCTCCGCTCATGTAGTCCACTTCTTCGCACATGTTTCTTATGTTTTGTGCAATATTTTGCCATAAACTCATTGGAAAGTATCGCAAATGGGCCCAAGAATGCAGCAAGTGCCATCCCTTCGATACAAAAGGCCAAGAATACAATTGAATTTAAGAAAGAACTTGTAGCGAAGTATAAAAGTGGGGCACATGTTTCTGATCTTGCTAGGATGTACAGCAAGTCAGTGTCCACAATTTCATCTATCCTGGCAAAGAAAGACAAAATCAAGGCAGCTGATGTTGCGAAATGGGTCATGTCGTTATTTAAGCAGAGATCGTAACTAGTGGAAGATGTTGAAAAGCTGTTGTTGGTGTGAATCAACGAAAAACAGATAATGGGGGATAGTGTCTGAAGTGATCATTTGCAGGAAAGCAAGGATGCTGCATGCCGATTTAACCCTAGAATGGTTACCCTCTGTTTTGCTAATGTAGAAAGTTTACGCGGGAGAATTTTACCCAAATTAAAAAAAAAAATACTTATGAAAGCACACAATGAAAATACAACTCTTCACCTTTCATTTATGCTATTTTAAATTAAAAAACCCTGATAAAAAAGCAACGAAAAAGTGAATATTTTCAAAAAAGCTTCATAATCAATTAACAAAAAAAATATTAGTTTCTCAAGTTCATCATCTGTAATTATGATAATTGTAATGTATATTATCAATATATAGTATTATATATATATAATATCTATATTATATATATATTGTGTAATATTACATGTATATATATATAATTAATATATAATTATATATACATATATATAAGTATATATCATATATATATATATAGACATATATATATAATATAGATATATATATATATATATATAGTAATATATATATATATCTCATATATATATATATATATATATATACTATACTATATAAAATACTATATATATATATATATATATACATATATATATATTTGTTTGCGCATAAGGTCACGAATATATATCCCAATATATCTATCTATATTAATATATTCTATATCATATACATATATATATTCTATATATATATTATATGTATTATATATATATATTTATATATATCTATTATTATATGATATCTATATATACTATATATATAATATATCTATATATATATATATATATATATATATATCTATATATACTATATATATATCTATATATATATATATATATATATATATATATATATATATATATATATATACATATATATATATTTGTTTTGCCATAGCTCACTTATATTCAATATATCTTCTCTGAAAACAGCTGAAAAAAAATTTTTGAATAAGGATTCACAAATTATAACAAATACGAAACAACACATAAATGGTAACTGTGGGAGAAATTCTCCTGAAATGGGCCATGGAGCGAAAACTAATGGAGACAGCTGGACCACACACCCACCCTTAATCAAGTCAAGCTGAAAACTGAAGCTACTGGCCGTGTCAAGCCGGAGCTACGTTGCCAAGTGTATGAGTTACATAACCATCTCGAGAAAACGAGGAGAATTCCACCTTAGCAACAAGTGCTTCTTTTAGTGATTTCAAGGCCAGCAGAGGCTGGTTTGAAAAATTTAGAAAGCATACAGGCATCCATTCATGGGGAGGCTGCAAGCTCAGATAAACATACCGCCAAAGAGTATCTTGAGGCTGAAGGATTCCTCCCACAACAGGTCTTCAATTGCGATGAGACAGGCCTGTTCTGGAAGAAAATGCCAAGACAGGCCTACATCACTCAGGAGGAAAATTCATTGCCAGGGCACAAGTCAATGAAAGAGTCTAACTCTCTTGTTCTGTGGAAATGCCTGTGGGGATTTCAAATTGAAACCCCTACTGGTGTATTGCTCTGAAACTCACCGAGCGTTCAAGAAGAACAATGTGATAAAGAATAAATTGCCTATGATGTGGAAGGTCAATAAAAAAGCATTGTGACGAGACAAATTTTTGTTGAATGGGTCAGTGAAGTGTTTGGCCCGAGTGTGAAAAAATATCTGCAAGAAATTTGATTGCCTCTCAAGTGCCTCCTGGTAATGGACAATGCTCCTGCGCATCCTCCTGGCTTGGAAGACCAGCAGTTAGACAAATTCAAATTCATCACTGTGAAGTTCTTGCCCGTCTAATACCACTCGTCTCATCCAGCCCATGGACCAGCAAATCATCTCAAACTTCAAGAAACTCTATACCAAGGCACTATTCCAATGGTGCTTTGAAGTGACCTCAGACACTGCATTGATTGTAAGAGAGTTCTGGAAGGAACTGCTTGGGGAAAATTGTGGCCAGTGTTACCTTGAGAAGGATTTCAAGGGGTTTGAGGCTAACCCCAACAACCCTACGCCTGTTGTGGAGTCAACTGTGTCTCTGGGGAGGTCCATGGGCTTGGATGTGAGTGGCGAGGACGTGGAAGTGCTGGTGGATGCCCATAGGGAAGAGCTGACCACTGAGGAGCTGCAAGACCTTCAGCAGGAACAGTAACAGACAGTAGATGAGGAATCTGAGGAAGAGGAGGAAGAGAGAGGGGATACTGTGCCTTCTTCAGTGATCAAAGAAATGTTTGTGAAGTGGAGTGATTTGCAAATTTTGTTGAGACACATCACCCGAACAAAGACGTTATAATCCATGTCTCTAACATGTTTAATGCAATGGTTTGTATAATTTTAGGCAAATTTTAAAGAGACGTCAGAAACAAATGTCTCTGGACAGTTCTGTTATTCAGCAGGGGTCCAGTGACTCTCAAGCTGGTCCTAGTGCCAGTAAAAAACAAAGTGGGGAAATAAACTCAGACAGTGCTACTAAAAAACATAGAGAAGTATCCCCAGAAAAGTTCATGAGGGGATTACCCTTCCAAACAGTAACATCTCCTCCTCCCTCTCCCCTCCTCTCCATCTGCCATAAAGGATAGAGTGATGTTAAATGTTCATTATTCATTTACATTTATTTCTCATTATTTTTTGTAAGTAAAACTGTGTTTATTCTATGTAAAAAGTATATTTTGTTAAAATTTTGGGTGTGTCTGGAATGCATTAATTCTATTTACAGTATTCCTTATGGGAATTACTGTTTTGGGTTTTGTACAGTTTTGGATATTGTAGGAGGTTCTGGAATGGATTACGTATGAAAACCGAGGTACTGCTGTATATATATATATATATATATATATATATATATATATATATATATATATATATATATGCACAGGCAGTCCCTGGCTTACAACAGGGGTTCCATTCTTGAGATGAGTCTTAAGTAAAAAATTTTTATAAGCCGAAAAATCGTCAAAAATCCTAAGAAAACTACTTTTAATGCATTGGGTGTATATTAACAACTATGTTAACTGGAAATTATATCTAAGATACCTAAAAAACAGTGACCAGACAGAAACAGGCATGGCACTTATGTCAGTTATAATAAAAATATTTAGCATGTTCATGCCATATAGGGTAAAGAAAGAAATTTACAAAAACTTTGACATGGCCATACTAGTTTTAGAAAAAACACGATCTGGAAAGATCAAACATTTGTGATGAGAAATATCTTACAGGGGTGTATGGAATTTGGAAATCCCCTTCTGACAACTTTTGCTGATTATGAGAAAGCATTTGAGTGTCTACAGATAAACTTTATGGAAAGTCTTTAGCCACTATAGCATTCCTGTTGTATATGTAGTTAACTGAAATTATCCATGAACAAATTATCTGGAAAATTTACATTGATAGGGTTTTGTCAACGAATTCGCAGCAAATTGTGGGATGCAACGTTTGAATGGTATTTCACCTTTTATTATGAAAAATGTGGCTTAAGATGTACGAGAAGGTATCCATCAGATTAATGATAAAAGTTTGGCAAATTTTAATATGTATATGATGCTTAATAAAATGAATCTGATATCTACAAAGATGGGACTCAGTAAATCTAAAAAAAGAGAAGCAAGGAAAACAGTACTATGCAGGCAGTCCCTAGGTTACGGCATGGGTTCCATTCCTGGCAGGGTGCTGTAAGCCGAAAACTGCCTTAACCTGATTCATTATAATTATGATGTCAATAAATAGCACTTACAGTGCTGTAAAACAGTTAACAGTGCTGTAAGTGCACTTAGAGCGCTGAAAAATTGTGGTTAACAATGCTATGTGGCAAGCACCCTAAGTCCAGAACGACGTAAGCCGAACCTGATGTAACCCGGGGACTGCTGTTTGGAAAGTGATGAAAAATACATAAGTTTGGTAAACAAATAATGAAGTTGAATTTTTCAAAGGTTTATGAATAACGATATCCAGTAAAGGTTCTCTTGAGTTGGAACTTAGAAAAATGAAATAATATATATATATATATATATATATATATATATATATATATATATATATATATATGTATATATATATATAACTATATATAATATATATATATAATATAATATATATATAGTATACTATAGATATATATATATATAGCTATGTTTAACCGAACTGGAATTTTTTAGTCGATAAGAGATTTGTCGGCTCACGGGTGCGAGACATCGACACCAACAAATCCAAGACGACAGTGAAGCTTTAACCCACCTCGCCACTGCAAGAGGCTATTCGTTTATGCCGCCTCCCACCTACAAATACCTGTCGCCTTCAGGTATTCGTAGTTTGAGACTGCAGCAACCCCCCTCGACCTCAATATCGTTGTAGCGCTTTTTTCCGCAAGTAGCCATTATATGTCATATCACATTACCGTGATATATATGCATACATCGAGCTACAAATGTCCTTTAATATCTAATTCACTCTACCTTGGAATTAATATATTTTCATATATGTTTAACCGAAGGGGAATTTTTTAGTCAATAAGAGACTAATTCTGAGGTGGAACGAATTAAGATGTTAAAGGACATTTGTAGCTCGATGTATGAATATGAATCACGGTAATGTGATATGACTTATATAATGGCTAAGTGCGGACAAAAGCCCTACAACGCTACCGAGGTCGAGGAGGGTTGATGCAGTCTCCAAAACTACGAATACCTGAAACCGACAGGTATTTGTAGGTGGGAGGCGGCATAAACTTATAGCCTTCTGCGGTGGCGGGGTGGGTTAAAGCTTCACTGTCGTCCTGGATTTGTAGGTGTCGATGAATCGTGCCCGTGAGCCGACAAATCTCTTATCGACTAAAGAACTCCCCTTCAGTTAAACATATATGAAAATATATTAATTCCGAGGTAGAGCAAATTAGATATTAAAGGACATTTGTAGCTCGATGTATGTATATGAATCACGGTAATGTGAAATGACTTTTATATATATATATATATATATATATATTATATATATATATATAAAAGTCATTTCACATTACCGTGATTCATATACATACATCGAGCTAGCTACAAATGTCCTTTAATATCTAATTTGCTCTACCTCGGAATTAATATTTTTTCATATATGTTTAACTGAAGGGGAGTTCATTAGTCGATAAGAGATTGCTTGATTTATTTATTTATTTTTATTTATTTATTTATTTTCATTTACTTTTATTTAATTTTATATATATATATATAATATATATATATATATATATATATATATATATGCACACACAGACACATATATAAATATATATATATATATATATATATATATATATATATATATATATATATATATATATATATATCAAACAACATTGGGGCACAGTACGATTTGGAAGCTGTATATGAAAGTAAAAATATTGGTATAAATTCTAGTATGATCTAATACAGTGACAATAAAATTTTATCTAAAATATTTTATCAATTTGAGAATAAACTTTTACATAAAATTACAAGTCTGATGGCAGGAAAGAATTTTGATTCACAAAAACCTAAAAATCACAAAAACCTATAAATCTTTTAATTTTTTTGCGAATGACCGATTTGAGATGTAACGGATATCTACATCCGCATCCGTGCATTATCCACATTTTTTTTTTTTATAAATCCGCATTGACAATTTCTTAAAATCTGCATCCACATCTGCAATAGCATTGCAAGCAACATCCGCATCCAGTGTGAGAATGCAGACATAAGGATATCACCCCCTGATCAGTGTTCAATAGTTCATACTCATACATCGTAGCTAAAAGTAGATTTTTGTTTTTTGATAAAAAATGGCTTTGAGTTTGGTTACCCTTATCATGCAATGAGCTTGAAATAACCTTGTGCCAAGACAACTAAAATGTTCCTGAATCGTTATTACTGTTTGCACGTTCATATTAAAGTATATACACACATATATGAGTATTACTTATGATTTACTTTAAATTAGTACGTCAAATATTATGTAGTAACATAATTTTGAATGATTTGGTTGAAAATTCTTTACCAACTAAATATATCTAAATTACTTAGATATACAAGTATTAGCCAGCATCCGCATCGGTGAATTACTTAGATATACAAGTATCCGTCAGCATCCGCATCGGTGAGGGTATGGTAATAAAATATCTGCATCTGCAAATTTAAAAGATTGATACCTGCATCCACATCCTCAAATCCTATTTTCAGACATCTGATACAGCTCTAATCTAAATACTTCAATAAATGATCTAATTGTAAAGCAATTCTTGGTGAGGCATGAGTGAAACAACATTCTCTGCTAGTGATTGATATCTAGAAGCAGAAAACCTAACAAGTTGAAAAGACCAAGAATTAAAATATGGGATCTAAGGGAAAAACTGTGTGAGCAACAGAAAATGCATACATGTAACAGAAGACATCAATTAAGAATAAATTTGAGAGAGGAAGGAGCTAATTGACTAGAGAATATTTGGAATTGTATGAAAACACCATGTGTGAATGGTGCAGAGGGTTGACAAGTGGCTATAGGGTACTAAAGGGAGCAAAAAGTGGTGGTTATAATGGAGATGTGCATGATTCTGTTAGGCGGAAGTCTAGGACTTTCAAGGATTGGAAAGTGAGACATGTGGACGATCCGAGGAACAACACAGAAAAGAGGAAATAGAAACTAATGCCTGACTCACACATTGGCAATTCAAGACTGCACACGTCGTAATGGCCGAAAATTTGCTCATTACAATACCATTATGACGCAATTACAGCCGCCCACGATGTCCAAGAATCGTAACTGCATGGCCGTTTGGCGACGTGCACCAAGTGATGACAATGAGCAACACCCAATCCCGAAGAGTGTGCCGCATGGGTTGCAACGTGGCAACACTGCCTCGCATACGTCGCCGAACATAAAAGGCAGCAGCCCACACAAGAGGTCACCGGTCTTTCACAAGCGACCTCACCGTGACCTCTGCTGCTTTCCTCGCTGTGCCCTTTGTTGGCTTGTATAACTCGGCCAGGATGCTATGTACTCTTGCAGATAAGGAAGACGATGATGAAGATTGTGTCCTACAAGAACTCCCCTCTTCAGGATACTCCTTCCTCCTCTGCAAAAGCCATCCAGCGCCAGGGCTCTTTGCCCTCTGCTTCTGCTTCTTCTGCTGGCTGTGACCCCCATCAGCAGGTCCATCATCAAATCGCCAAAGAAAGCAAAGTCTTGGTTTTTATGCTTCTTGCACTTTCGTTCCTCCAGGCACCTTGGGATTCTTAACTGCAACATGGCATCGTGAAGATCCAAAAGGCATTTTACTATTTCAGGGTAATGTTGGTCTCAGGTATTAGGTGTAGCTAATTCATCTCCTTGTAGGCGTCGAGGGAAAGGCATTCGATATAATTGAAGGTTTATAATTAATGCCGACGTTCCACAACTACATTGTTGCATCTTCAAGGCTGAAATACAGCGAGTTGATTCTTAATAATTAATCATAAAAACACTTATAATAATATATAACTAAATTCACTACAGTAATCTCTTATTTAAAATGTTAACTCATTTTAAAATATATATATATATATATATATATATATATATATATATATATATATATATATATACATGGGGGAAGAACCCCCAGTATTCATAAGGTAAACGTGGACACGAAACGGAAGGCAGACCCCATTACTCCATTACACACACAACCTATCTCTCTATGGGCGTATATGCGTAAGTCACCTGGTTACACCTGGGGCAAGTATACTTGTAAACAATGTTGGATGTAAACAACGGACTAACTTTGTCCTTGAGCTTGAAGAAGGACCCGATGGTGCAAGGATTTTTTCTTCGCCCTACTTTTTATTCTGAAACTTCGCCTTAGAGGATTCCACCACTTTCCACGAATTAATCAGGACCGAGTATGGCTCCCAGTTTCTTACCAGCTGTCGACATTTGGAAAAGCGTACAAGAAAAAAAACAATAATATATATATATATATATATATATATATATATATATATATATATATATATATTATATATATATATAAACGAGGTTGGATTTAGATTTTTTGGAATATTGTCAACTCAATAACGTGGTTCCAAAATTTGTTAAGTTCAAACTGTATAAGGAGTCCCTGTACCATTCATTAGTGTTGGATTTCTGCCTCCCCAATTATAAACCGAAATACCAACAATTTTTCCTCCCATTAGTGTTACTATAACATAGGATTAAAGACCTTCCTTTTTGTTTTAACACTGACAACTTACGATCGCAAATTTCATCATTAGCCCATAGCACCTTTAATAGTTTACGAACTAAATGGACCTCTTTCTTCAAGAAAGATGACCTTGCCATCTTAAAGAACTTAGCCAATGAGGAAGATATCATCATTACAAGACCAGATAAAGGTAAGGGCACGGTTGTTCTCGACAAATGAGTATATCAATAAAATGGAAAGCGTATTAAACGACCGAACGAAATTCGAAAAAGTAGGTTCTCCAGACCTTTATAATATCATCAAAACAGAGGGTAAGATAAACAGATTTTTAAGGACATTAAAACAGAACAAAGTTATAGACGAAAACACCTACCAAAACTTCTTTGTCACAGGTTCGTCATATGGAGTGATGAATGGTTTGCCCAAAGTGCCCAAGGCAGGGACTCTAATGCGGCCCATTCTCTCTTCTACGAATACAGCAAATTATAGAATAGCCAAATACCTTGTTCCAATATTAGAACCGTAAGCAGAAATTCTTACTCAATAAAACACTCTGCTAGTTTCAAAGATGAGATCATTAAAGAGGATTCTGACTTATTCATGGTTAACCTGGATGTGGAATCTCTATTCACAAACGTCCCAGTGGGAAAGACCATCGAGATAATTTTAAATAAGATGTTTTCTAGTGAGGATGTTTTATTTCATAATTTAACAGGACGTTGTTTAAGAAATTTTTATAATTGGCCGTGCTGGACACGGCCTTTATTTTAAATAACACTGTATATAGACAGGTGGAGGGGATGGCAATTAATTCCCCTTTAGGTCAGGTGTTCGCCAATATCTTTTATGAGTTCTCTGGAAGAACAGGCGCTGGATAGTAGCCCTCTTTCTTTCCACCCCTTGTTTTATAAACGTTACGTCGATGACACGTTTGCTCTTTTCATGCGTGATTTTAATGCCGACTCCTTTTTAGACTATGTTGACACCCAACACCCGAACATCAAATTCACCCTGGAGAAGGAATCTAATAATAAATTACCGTTCCTGGATGTTATTGTCTCTAGAAATGAACAAGGGTTTTTATACAGGGATTTATAGAAAAGATACTTTTACAGGTTTGGGTACGAATTTCTATAGCTTCTGTCATATTAATTTTAAATTAAACTCCATTTCTACTCTCCTCCACAGGGGCTTTACACACTCGTCCAGTTGGATGACCTTTCACGAAGAGGTCGTAACCTAAGCTAACTACTTTAGTAATAACTGTTTTCCTCAAAGGGTGTTCTTCAGAGCCTTAAACAAGTTCTTAGATAAGAAAATGGAAACGCCCACTGCTATCCATACTGTGCCGAAAATGAAAATGTTTGCAATGTTCCCTTCCTTATGTGATGACTATTTTAGGAAAAAGTGTCTAAATTTACTTCGGAGAGAATTGCCTGCCTAAAATCTGAAATTGATTCCCAAAAATCCTTGCACCATCGGGTCCTTCTTCAAGCTCAAGGACAAAGTTAGTCCGTTGTTTACATCCAACGTTGTTTACAATTATACTTGGCCCAGGTGTAACCAGGGGACTTACGTTGGATGTACCAAACGACTGCTAAGGGTACGCATAGACGCCCATAGAGAAGTTAGTTTTAGAACGGGAAGCAGAATGCCCGACCCAGAACAATCCAATATAAGGAATCATTCCAAATTATGCAAAACATACATAGATAACAAAGATTTTCAGATGATAGGACAAACGCAGAAATACAATGACCTAACAACCTTAGAGTCCATATTGATAAAATTAACTGTCCCATTATTAAACACCCAAACATCATCTACATAATTTGTCTTGTCGTTGCCTTACTGTACGTGTGTGCCTTGTTTATTATTATTGTAATTTTGTTTAAACAGTTTCCTTTTAACTCCTGTATAGGTAGGTCCTTTTCGTGTCAATGGTGTTTTTTTATATATATATATATTTTAAAATGAGTTAACATTTTAAATAAGAGATTATTGTAGTGATTTTAGTTATATATTATTATAAGTGTTTTTATTATTAATTATTAAGAATCAACTCGCTGTATTTCAGCCTTGAAGATGCAACAATGTAGTTGTGAAACGTCGGCATTAACAATAAACCTTCAATTATATCGAATGTCTTTCCCTCGACGCCTAAAAGTATGATGTCGAGAGCTGCAGCTCCAATTTTTTTTAGTAGTAATTCATCTCCTCCATGTTCTTGCTCTGTCTGCAACTGCAACAAGATGATCAGTGACGAGTTCACCTGGAATTTTATATGTAATGACGACATCCATGTTCACGAAAGTTACGATGCTGTTGTGCATGTCGCCATGTGACATAACTACAAAGCAATTGAAATGCCATGCATCGCCATGGCTTTACGCAATTCACAATCCTGTCGCAACCACCAAATGTGGGGATGGCCTAATTCATCTGCAATATATGCATATGACTATGTACGCATGTAATCTCATCTTGATGTGCACAATGTTGTCGCTTTGGTTAACTGCGTATGATGGACTGGTGTCGTACCCGGCTGGCATATTTTTTCTTTCTTTTCCACGACTGATGGCTATATTCGCCAAAACCAGCCATTACGACGTGCACAGTCTTGACCCGCCAATGTGTCAGTCGGGCATAAGACATTTGCATAGGAGTGATGACAAAAAAAAATTGCCATATTATTATAAACATTTCTATGAAAGCAGAACATCTAACAAAGGATTTGGAGGTGGGGATGGTAAAGAGGATGGTGATCGAGATATACGGTATAAAGTATAGAAGGTGCAAATTGAAATGTTTTAGGGACTTAGTATAAATGAGGAAGAATGGATACTAGAACTGTTGAGGGTAATATGAGAAGAAGCATTGCTAAATGACTGGGAAGAAAATCTGATGTTAACTGTACTTAAACAGAAGGGAGATTTTATGAAATGTGATAATCCCAGAGAAATCAAATTAACAGAAAATTTGCTGAAGGTTTTAGAAAGAACGCAAAATAAGAGATTATGAGCAATTGTGAAGACTGGTGAACGTCAGGAGATGCTGCCTTTATACTGAAGCGACTGGAAGGTAATGTGAATGTGAAACAATACTGCGCATTTATAGACCTAGAGAAGGCAAGTTGTAGTATACCAAAGGAGGTATTGTTTTGATGTTTAAGACAGAATAAAGTGGCAGGAAAGTTAGTTGCATTAGCTGACATGTGTAAAAAGACAAGGAATACAGTAATAAGAGCCTGTGGTAAAACAGCAATGTTTGAACTTTAGAGTTGGTTTACATCAAGGATTGGCACTTACCCATTTCTGTTTGTGCAAGTTATGGATGTATTGAGTAATGGGATAAAGAATATAACTCTATGGTAATTGATTTCTGCAGATGATCTGGTGATTAAGCTCAAACTGAAGAATGCAAAAGGTAACAGGGTGGCAGAAATCTCTTGAACAGGGATGATATGAGAATATACATGGGTAAAACTGAGTTTATGGTGTCCAGCATGGAGGAAGGGGATAGGTTATCAATACTCGACAGAAGTGGTCTAGACTTAAAAGCCAGTAGAAAATATTAAATACAGAACTTAAATCTACTTTAAGCCAAGAGGGAGAGTATCAAATTGAAATTGAGGTTGGAAGTTGGATACAAGCAGCCTGGTAGTAATGGAGAGAGCTGGCAGAGAATGCCATATAAACTGAAATTGAAGATCTATTGTACTGTAATCCGACCAGTGGTGATGTACGTTTAGAAACATGGACTTTAAGAAGGAAGAATCAACAGAAGTTGGAGCGAACAGAAAAGCGAATGGTAAGGTGGATTTTGGGGTTATTTCTTTGCATTAAAGGCTGGAAAAAGAAGAAATTAGGAGAGGTGTCAGGGTGGTCAACATCACTGATATGATAAAGAGAATCGAGACTGAAATGGTAAGGGCATTTGGTGTAAGTTAAGTGGAAAGGAGTGAGGAGGGCAAAGTATTGGATGGCATGATCAAGTAAAGAAGGACTTGGAGAATGGTTTAATGAAAGATGTTTTCGACAAAATTAGTTAGGAAAATAAGGGCAAAGTATTGAAAGGCATGATCAAGTAAAGGAGGACTTGGAGAATGGTTTAATGAAAGATGTTTTCGACAAAATTAGTTAGGAAAGACCACCAGGGTAACCGACCCTTTAAAGAGTTTAGGAAAAATCTTATTTATGCTAAAAAGTAAATTCTGTTCTTAAACGCAACCATCACCAATAATTAAAATTACTTTTGTAAATACCGATTAAAAACTTAAAGAATATATTGCCAAAGACCAACAATAAAAAGATTTCAGCCAACAAAGATAAAATTTTGTCGCAAATTTCAAAATTAACTTGAAAGAACAAATCAAATGCATTTGAGTCAATTTATTCTATAAACCTCACAAACTTACTAATATATTAATTCAAGAAAAACTTTTTGTAATATCAGGTATATTCATTAGGTAACCACATAAATTCTACGGAGTGCTAACGCCAAATAGAATGTATTATTTTTTTATTTAGAAAAGAGAGAAAAAATGAAATTTACATATGGTAATCACAGACTTTTAAAGGATTAGATACAGTTATAAGTTATACACTTCTGTCTGCTGAAAAAATCAAAATAGAAAGAAGGTCAGTTGCAGTTTCTCTAAGCAGAACTGAACATCCAAACTGATTCCTCTTTAGTTACTTCAAGCTACGACTACTGCTAAATTATTTTTTTATAATAAAAATAAGTTCGTTCCTCTCACAATAGGATAAACTGTTTCACAATTCCACAGGTTCAGACAAAAGTAATATAAACCCACTTCATTGCGAATGACTGTCATTCTTGTGCTATTTTTCTCTTGTTAAACGAAATTCCTTTCTTCCAACCTTTCACTATTTGTGCGAAATAATGCATTTCCCAAAACAATGGCTCTCCTGGGAAAAATAGCCAGGGACGACAGACGTAAGCTAACAGGAAATACTTACTGTCATCGCCGCTTTATTTCAACATTATTACATCTCCAATTTGGGGTTATATCGTGCAATAAACTCAGAATAGTGGCAGTTACGCTGTGCTGTGTTTGTTTCATACACATCTCTAGTGAACACATTTTAGTAGGCTGAAAACGGGAGTACACACAACTATATAAATATATAGATATATATAGTATATATATATATATATATATATATATATATATATATATCTATATATGTGGTGACGACATCCATGTTCACGAAAGTTACGATGCTGTTGTGAATATCGCCATGTGAAATATATATATATATATATATATATATGTGTGTGTGTGTGTGTGTGTGTGTGTAGGGAGTTTTTGTATCGACTTCTCTTTTATGAAAGTCAAGTGTGGATGATGAATGCATATATAAAAGGAAAAAAGTTGAAGCTGTTGAGATAAACTATTTGCAAAACATTGGCTTAGTAAGAAAAACTCACAGATAAGAAATACAGAAACGATAAAGTGGCAAACAGGTTAGTATTGGTGGAAAGATGAATGATAATATTTTGAGGCAATCTGGTCATTGCGAAAGAGTGGCTGAGAGGTTGGTAAAAGGATATGTAGATGTGATGTTAAAGAGGATTGGGAAGGAAGTACTCAAGTATTCAAGAGATGGAAGTCGTGCGAGACAGTGGTGACGGCCGCAGTTATGCAGGGGGATTAGACGTACTGCTCATGTATTTTCCGAGGAGGAGTATGAAGAGGCTAATGTTGTTGAAGTTTTACTGCAAAGGACGTTATTCTACAATTCCTCTGTTAAAGTAGGAACTTGACAATAACCGTTGCGTTGGTTTTACAGGAGCTATCCCTGTTAGGGGATACAGCTCAATGTTTTTATATATTTACCAGAGGCAAAATATGACCAGAATCAACAATACATTCATCTTCTAACTACTAAACCACAAATCCAACCGATCGACAAGACAAGTATGCTGACATCCATAAAGTACATGTAATAATTTTTCCATCATAAATCATCGCTGCCATTACTGTTGTCTAACTACATAAAATACCCCAGCACTAAGCAGAACATCATTGACTTAGGTGCGAGTGTTTGCTTGTGCTCAAATCTTCACACCCAGGGTCATCAAATATGCAGCTACTCTAAAACAATCTGGCTTCGAAAATTTTTGCGTGTTAGCATGATTGATATCTTGAGAATGTATGATCAGAATCTGTTGAAACCTGGCAGCTGTATTCACTGGATGGCCATCGCAAGACTAACTTTTGAAAGAAATGACCTCAGAGCTGAAGTTGAATCATTGGCAGCAACTCTGACTCTGAGCAGAGATCTCATGAAAGTTACTCGTTTTAAGGTTGCCTTCTGATTACATCGGCCCAGTTCGCAGATATAATCATGAGGAGATTTTAGCACGATTAACTTTTGGGAGACATCTGCTCAAAACCGAAGATTTGGCACCAACTTCGTCAGCATGTATATATATAATCCTCATCATCATAACTGAAAAATCTATCCGGAAGGGAACGTGAAAATAATTTAAATCTCGTACTATTTCCAACATCCGAAGATGATGACTGATGTACATAACTTTGACTTACTTGTGGTATTGAGAAAGGTCCCGTCCTGCCACTGCCATTTATAGGTATGCGGTTGTAAGGTGGCGCCCAGCCAGTAAAGGGCACCAGATGCATAATCCGGAAGCGACTTGAGCCCAGCTCCTATCCACCGGACGACTTCATCCGACCCCACACGGGCCAACTCACCCTGGTGATGCAAAATGAACAAACAAATGTGTATCAGCACCTATATGCATTAATATATGGATGGCTGATGAAGGTGAAACTAAAATTTAAAGTATCTTCATAAGTTTAATAAGGCTACGACTCTGGCTTAGTTATTATTTAGGTGGATGTTTAAAATAACTTAATGCTTCAACCGCGTTTCTATGTACAATTTACACAGTAACAAGAAAAAAATTCGCTAACCATATGTAATGCCATGCATTGTTTGAATGCCAAAAGTAATAATTAATTTTGGCATAATGACTTTAATTACTAGAACACCCAGTAAACATGATTCTGGCAAATGTTTCAGGAAATGTTCATGTGACTTTTCCGCAGAAAAAATGTCTCGCGTCCACAGTTTGATAAGATTTGAAATTTACTGATCAACAGCAATTATTTTGACGAAGGATAATAAACCTAACTATTTTCTAAAATAAAATTTCAGAACTCTGCATGGTACAGCCGTTTCACTTGTTACCAGATAGATTCGCAAAAAAAAAAAAAAAAAAAAAAAAAAAAAAAAAAAAAAAAAAAAAAAGACACCAATTAAAATAGTGAAGAAATTTGTGGAATCCAATAAAAAGTTTCGTTGCTCACTCCAGCAATAACTGGTCATGATTAATCATTGAATCTGATTCTAGCTATTTTTGTCAATAAACACAAGTATTCCTGCATTACGAAGGTCATTCTCAATCGAGGTGCAAAATTATAACCCGTTACCTTCATTCATTTCGAAGTTGTATATGCTTAACTGATATTCCTTGTTTTATGAAACAAAATCGAAGCTCGTGAAAGCTGTTGAATTATAACCATTTAGAACTGCCAACATTCAGCTATAGCATTGGGAATGAATGCTCGAGAAAAATTATTACTTTCCATTTACTCGATAAATAGTGCAATCTTTAGAGAGTCATGTTAATATTTGACGCAAGTATTCAGTAGGTGTCATGAAAGCCTGTGCGGTTGTAACTGGAACGCTCAAAATAAGAAAGCAACAGCCACCCTCAAAAAATAATCTCTACTTGACAATGCCTTCGAGTAATTTTTGGGCAGCTTGTTAATACTGTTTACGAAGTTTTCTCTCCTGCCGCAGCTCTTCTCAGGAGCAGCTACCAGCACCCGGTCTCTCCCTCCTTTGTCATTGAAGGGATGCTCTTTCTAAGCGCCAGGACCTTATCGTCAGGGGGTCCCTTTCATATCCTTATCCGCCCATTTCCAATGCAGCCTGATGCAGACAGCATGCGTTGGCTTCGGTTCCAACCAGATTATTTAAATGTTGAGCTTAAGAACACTTCCTAATATGCAATGCCCTACTGACACTCCGTCAGTTTATCTGAAGAAGATACGTGTCGTACGCTGTCGGATGAGAATTACGCAAAAAGAAAAAAAATTGTGTAAAGGATTTGAATATCTTACAAATTTGGTCCATCTCTGTAACTACGCCTGCAGAGAGAGAGAGAGAGAGAGAGAGAGAGAGAGAGAGAGAGAGAATGATGATGATGAAGCAGATATAGGGGCAAACAAATAAATGGAATTGGAAATAAAGGGCCAATGATATCCTTCCTCCATCGACAACGCTATTATAAAGTCAAGAGATAATCCCAATCATCCTAAATCACAATTAAACTTGTCTTCCTCTCCCCATATCTGACTCGAACAAACTTGGGCACTGCTCTCTCTCTCTCTCTCTCTCTCTCTCTCTCTCTCTCTCTCTCTCTCTCTCTCTCTCTCTCTCAATATCTGAACCCAAAGACGCCAAGAAGATATTTGCTATTCTTCACACGTCGCATATTGGCAGAAGGGGATTTTCATGGAACATTAATTCCCTTCTGCGTCTTCGAGCAAAGAAAGAATATCCCACAACATCAAAACACTTTTGTATCAAGAGATAAAACCCCATTCACACTTTCATGAGTTTCCAGTCTTCAGACTTAACGATTTCTCTCTCTCTCTCTCTCTCTCTCTCTCTCTCTCTCTCTCTCTCGTAGTGACAAATGTCTCAATCAGCTGAACAACAATCACACCAATATAG
This sequence comes from Macrobrachium nipponense, assembly GCF_015104395.2. Taxonomy (NCBI): domain Eukaryota; kingdom Metazoa; phylum Arthropoda; class Malacostraca; order Decapoda; family Palaemonidae; genus Macrobrachium; species Macrobrachium nipponense. Next base: position 97,577,849 of record NC_061108.1, read on the forward strand.
AATTTAAGTGACAATTTAAAGGAAAAATGAGAATGAAGAGACATGGAGACAAGGTATCACTGACTTAAGTCAAAGTTGGACTGTGTACTACTGGTATGATGACGATGTCATCACATTAAAGTAACGATAAATTCCTTACAGATGAAATTTAAAGGCTTTCATTCAAAGCAAATCTGTAAAGTGGTAATATTCCTAACCCTGACAGAATGAAGGCTATTTTCCATGGAACCATGGCTATCTTCTATAGATTCAGAGACTGACTACTGTTATGGCAGCGAAGTCCAAACAAAATGCAGGCTGTAAGAAGCCACAGACCGGCACAATTTACACAGTTTTCGATAGTAATACCCTAATTAGCTTCTCCAGAAGATAGTCTGAATAAGGATAACCTTCCGAGCTATGAAAGCACATCTGAGAGGTTCGTACTTTGCGATACATTCAATGAAGGTATATTCAATTGTAGTTACCTATTGTTCTTGAGGATAATGATAAAACAGAGCTTTTTAACGAAAGTCATAATTTTTTACAAGTTGAACTTGACGATCATGACATATGCATAATTAAGCATTCTGCCACACCAGGAGCCCATCCAAATAACTGAGAAATCATCCTAACGACATTTTTGTCTAGAAGTGAGAACTAAGCTAACAAGAATAGTGGCCTATTATTTTATTTTAAAAAGTGGCCTATTATTCTATTTAAAAAATTACATTTAAAGCGGGAATAAGAACAGCGCGTATCACATGTACAATACTGACGGGCTGATCATTTGTTTCATTTCAATTAATGCCGATATCTGAACATTAATGAAGAAATCACCTAGTTGGCCGTTGCACCAAATTTGAAACAATAAAACAATAAAAAACAATTACTGGTTTTCCCTCCTTACCACATGAATCAACATATTCCTTTCAGGCCTCACCCTTTGTCCCAAAATGCCTCAGCCATAAGTTTTGTTAGTGTCACTTGGTAGCCTCTTAACAAGATAGTGAGCCCCAATAAACCTGAGTATAAAGTTCTCCCTCCCCCTCCCCACCCCTTTTATCACCCATCAAAACTTTAAATGGAAAAGCGTCACTGGGAAATGAAAACATCATGTTCTTGTGGGGCAACACCGTCCAGAATGAAAACTGATGAGGCATCCTTCATGTATGTTCACATGGAATGGAGGGGTTCGTGAATAAATGTAAGTCGAGACCCAAATGTTTGACACATTTTCATCTGCACAAAATATCGTAACCTCTTCTCAATAAATAAAAACCTTCCTCCTCTCTCTATATTTCTCTCTACAGACAGTACTCTCTTGTAGCAAAGCCCCTGTGCCAATATACACTCAACCCTTGCATGAAAATTCAACCTAGTTCTTCTCTAATAAAACTTGGTTACATGAATCATATGTTTTCCCGAACATAATAATCAGGAATACATTAATTTCCAAATATTATTCCTGATAGTGCAAGGAAGAAAGAACTGTTTAATGAATACTGAACAACCACAAGAAAAAGAAACTTTTACTTCGTCATCATACGATAAGGGAAACTTACTTTTGCAACACTTTTTATCGTAAAAAATAAATAAATAAAACGTGATGATAGCCTTGGCTTTAGAGTGCAACGAGGCCAAGAAAGAATATCATCCGAAAGGGAGAGGGACACTTCGATACCGAAACCTTCCATCTAATGGAACACCGTATCAAAGCTTACGTAGGTGCTTTCTACACGAAGTACTTCGACAATTTTACCTCAATGTCCCTAAATTTCACGGTATTTTTATCTAAATGTTTAAAATAACGATTAATATACTAGAATGTTCACTACTTATACTAAGATAAAATTAGAGGTTGGTATTTGACATATGACGCACCTTTGCATAGACTCCTTTGTTAGCAGATCCCGGAATTGTAAACATGGCGCACACCTCGCTAACCCGCTGACTGAAAATGGAGGGGTAACACCAGGGACCTACCATCTTTAACTGGAGAAATATATAGAACAAGAGAGAGAGAGAGAGAGAGAGAGAGAGGAAATATTTATTGCAATGTAATCAATGAAATAATCGCAAACTGCAATTATTTCGTTGTAGCTATTTTCTCCTTTGTGCGCGTGATATATATATATATATATATATTATATATATATATATATATATATATATATATATATATATATATATATATATATATATATATATATATATATATATATATGTGTGTGTGTGTGTGTGTGTGTGTGTGTGTGTGTGTGCGTGCGTGCAGCGCAAAGTACACACAACGAAATAATCGCAATTTAGACTTATCCTTTGAGCCTGCGCTTTTACAGTTTATGAAGGATTACATTGCAATGGATATTCTCTCTCTCTCTCTCTCTCTCTCTCTCGTCTCTCTCTCTCTCTCTCTCTCTGGCTTGTTCTTTGTATTTCTCAAGTTAAAGATGGTGGGTAACTGGTACTAACCCTCCATTTTTAGTCAGCGTTATGGAGATGTGCGCCATGTTTACAATTCCGGGATCTGCTGACAGAGGAGTCTGCAAAATGCGTCATGTCATATACCAGCCTCGAAGTTCATGTTAGTATAAGCAGTGAACATTTTCTAGTGTATTAACCCTTAAACGCCTATTGGACGTATTTTACGTCGAAATAAATTGTCTGTCGGGTGCCGACTGGACGTAATTTACGTCGACATAGAAAAGTTTTTTTTTTTAAATTCGCGGAAAAATACTTATAGGCCTACCAGCCGAAAACTTTTGAATCACGCGACTTGGGGGATGCTGGGAGTTCACGGATCAAGGTGTTGTTTTGTTTACAATCGTTACGCAGGCGCGCAAGCGCGAATTTCTTTCTTATCGCACTAAAAAGTATCAGTGACACATCTCAGAAATTATTTTGTCACTTTGACATAATTTTTGCACCACTTTTAATTAGCCG
>NC_061108.1:97585770-97613270 GCF_015104395.2 Macrobrachium nipponense
CAACGACCATGAATGACCAATAAGAACATTGCTCCAATTCCAGTAAGAGCATTACTCCAACTGTTACAAAAACTTCAACAACGAAAACACAGGAATCAGAATCAGAATTTACCCTTAAAATATTCGAGCGTTTTGGTACATATGCCCTAAAACTTTCACATGACAAATGATTGGAAACTGATATGTTAATGAAATAAAGTTACTCCTTAATTTCAAATGAATTCTATCCATATTTGTTATCTTGAAAATGGCACAGTGACAAACATTTGGGGATTATCTATTTGAACAGTTTCAGATCGTTGCAGCAAAAAACAGATGCGAATGTCACCGAATAGCTAAAACAGAACAACTTCCAGTTTGGCCGCGTCTGTGAACGCGTACGATTTGCAAATTACGAAAATTGCTTTTTGAGGAGATACCACTGGCCTCTGATGTGATATATGGTTGAGAATAAAAATAAAAATGATGCCAAAAAGATTTTAAATTATTAACAAAAGAGATAATCGAAATAAATTTTGCCATATTTGCTACTCGGTTATATTGATGTTGGAGCTAGCACCCCAAGTCCTTTAGAATGGTCAAAAGATTACGAGCAGAACATTTATTTTATGTAATTTGAAGTCTGTTTTATATTGAAAAAAAAAGAGAGTAAAACTAGTCAGCGGATTCGTATTAACTCAAATAAATATGCTCTGGCTTAAAGAATACTTATGCCTATCCTGTAACTAGGGATACTTTGATCCTTCAACAAAGTAAAAACTCCACTCCGTAATCCAGCAATCTCTGAAATAAACCTTTTCAATTTGGATTATATTCAACCAGGAATGGATGTCTATTAATATAGTAATTTTCGACAACAACCTACCTCCATATCCCGACAGATGTGGGTAGCTGTGGTCCAAGTGACCTGTGGGTACGGCACAAGAAGGTAGCAAAGGTCACCGCGGCGTACCTCACGGCCGTCGCCACATCCGCTGCCTGGAATAAGAAAACGCAAAAATGAAATCAACGATGCTCTCTCTCTCTCTCTCTCTCTCTCTCTCTCTCTCCAGCAATCACTATAAGTAACAAGAATCCAGGATATCACAACAAGAACTACCCTTAAATAAAAAAAAAAAAAAAAAATCGTTCTTTCCCCGACCACCAACAGCGCAATGGTTACCCCTTGATGATGTTTGCCCGAAATTCAGCAGACGTGAGTCTCTCGAGTTGCTGGGGATTCTGTCCTACTCCACATCATCCTCCAGTGTTTGCAACGTTGACAAGTGAGGACAAATAATGGGCTCTTTTACTTAATGAAGTTAACGGAGTTAACGTCTCTTCCACTATCCGTTTCTTTTTCTCCCTCTCTCTTTCTCAATGCCGTTTGAAATTTTTTAGAATTATGATTACTTGATGCTAATAATACTTTATCTATCATACTATGAAAGCACCCGTTACAATTAATAGTTGGTCCCAAAGGATCCAAAAATATGACTTACTTCCGTTAAACCTTTCGCTCAATAACAATTTACTTTGCCAATACATGCAACTCACAAGCTTGTCTGACGTAACATGACCTTATCAACACCTTGTAGCGCTAACGTTAGAACACTTTCGTTCTAAAGTGTTAGAACCACAAATCCCCAACACTGAAACAAGGAAGACGGTAAAATAATTTATTCATTGACTGCAAAACTTTCTGTCACGGTAATTATGGTAGCAGCCGTGAGAAACTTACGTCTACCTCTCGCTCTCTCTCTCTCTGTCTCTCTCTTTATATATATATATATATATATATATATATATATATATATATATTTAAATGTATGTATACATATGTGTATATGTGATGTATAATGTATATAATGTATTATTATATGTATATATACGTGGTATATAGTGTATATACACTATATATACGTATATTATATATATAAATTATTTAGTATTATATTAATTATATATATAGATATATATATATATATCTATCATACATATGTATATGTGTATATATAAGTCCTATATACAGTATATATAACGATATCACTAAATATATATAAAATACGTAAATATACGTGTATATATATGTATAACTACATATATATATACTATATATATATATATATATATATATATATATATATATATACACACACACATATGCGTATATAAGAACAAACACATATATATAACGTTTTAAATATCTTTTAACTTCGACTTTTTGAAATAACGCTGACCTAAAAGTAATTTGATTCAATCTAACATAAAAGCGCTGCACAAATTGATCTTAAAGGGATCTGCTGAGACACCACAAGTGTTTTTGTAGGACGGATTTCTTAACACAGCGTCGACATATCCATTGGAATAACTATATATATTTAGTTTAAGTTGGTTTAGGTCCCGTAAAATTAGCAGTTATGAATATATTACCATCACCAGAGTACTGGTTTTATGGGGAATCAAAATAATGCTTCAAGTTACTTCTTAAATTCTTATCACATTTTAGCTAATTTAGCTGAAGCTGATTTTTCGTGGCAAGGACTTACGACGACTGGCAACAAGAAGTTATCAAAAGGTTATAAATCCTTCAAGTTGTTAAAAGTGTTCTGTAGTTCAAACAGACCGCCTTCCCAGCTGGCCAAGTTTTTAGAGAGGGAAATCCCGAAAACGTTTGCTTAATGGAACTGTATTTACTGCCATCAGAATTTTCTATCGGAATCTTTTCAAGTGTTTGCCTCGGATTGAAGCCACTTTTCTTATTGCCTGGAAAAAATGTACGCAATAAACCGAATGTTTTGTACCTTCAAAATTAACAATTGAGTTTCTGATCGAAAGACAAATTATGTCACCCTAAATATTTAGTGAAGAAAAATATTCACAAATTTATGTATGGAGAGAAATGTCGACACTTAACAAAATAATTTTACCAATTCTATATGTCTGCAGGGAGATGTCAGATATATGAGAAAGGAAGCCACCAGATAATGTAGTAGGCAATTTCAAAGGAATGTTGTACCAAAGCTCCTGTAACAGCGTCAAGCAAAGGATTACACTGTACATTATTCATATAAAATATCAAATAGAATTAAAAGAAAAATTTTGTAAGCGGCATTGCAGTTAAAAGAAAAGAAAAAAGAAAAAACAAACATCCACTACAACACGCAACACGTCAACATATTCTGTGTTACGACTGGAAGGGTCTCCTGATCACGGCTGGATGGTTGTGACGCTAACGAACTGTCACGGCTTCTTTGGACTAAACTCACTAAGAAGGTCACCGGAAAAATGATGAGATTTTGAAAGAAAATCCTAATAAGACAAAGAAGAAAAGCATAGGCTGGCTCTGGTAAGTAATCAAGTATTTCTTGACCTAGTTTCTGTTTCTCAAAACGGTTAAAGAAGATCTATACATTTCTTGTGTAGCATCTGAAACGGAAAGAAGACGGAGTTTCATTTAGTTCTTCGAAGCCGGCGTCTTATATAAATATTCGACAAATGAAGCGAACTTCACTAGGGAAGGATATATTGCAATAACACATGATCTTGTGCAGGAAACATTTTCATATGCTTAATTTCGGACCTTTCTGTGTATGTCTTGAAAGGTCCCTGGATATTTGCTTAAATAACTCCCAAGTAATCTTGCTCTACAATGATGTTGAATATGTAACACGTTTAGTCACTAAATACGTTAGAGGAGTTCGTCACCCACGCATGACGCTGACTGTGTTAATTTCAGCAGTAATTTGTTTAGCAGCATCTTCCGTTCAAGAAACTGAACATGAACTGTACATGTAAGAGTAGATGTTAGTTATCTGTATCCATTCCGTGAAGGCAGTGTACAGAGACTAGAGGAAATAACACGTAATAAGTAGTAGTTTAATTAATTTGCCTGTGTATGGAATGTACGGTAATTCATTGCCAAACGTCAAACTAAGCTTTGAACTGAAGTTGCAAAGAAGGAAGAAGTAATGAAGAGAGGTATGATAATCCTTTCTGTGCTTATCAGTAGCGAAGGAAACGGGTAGCTATCTTGTTAGGAAATTCAAAGGAGCAGAAGGTCCACCTACAGCGACGAGCAGTGACCAGTTTTAAAGATTAGCATCTCAGTTACAAGTGGATGTGGCCAGGCCTGTCAACAGCAGCGTAATAACAATCCTCTCATCTATAATATCTCAGTAAATTATTGGGGTGATAGAGACTCGTGAGTATGGTGGAAGCATGAACCCTAACGATTCACGTGTGCTGTTCTTGGATACATTCAGTACGTCAATTCATCGAAGAAGGAGAAACAATTATGAAAAACAGCTTTGCTCTTGAAATAAGTCCGAAAGACACTTCGTTACTTTGATGCCACTTCAACATTTTTATTTTCTTGTATGACACATGAGGCTGAAAGAGATGAAATCGAGTGATACTTCTAAAAAACATCAAGAATATCCGATGGTGTTAGTGGCGACTAAAAATTCCGAGTAAATATGAGTACATAGAGAATTTCGTGAGATTCCCACTTTTTAGTTCTCGCAGATTTCCCAGAAGAGAAGAGCAGAAAGAATAAACAGGTTTTAAAGTCTTGAATTGACAATCTCAGCCTGGTATATTGACTCAACAAACCTCCTCCCCTTCTCGTTATTGTATGCATGGAAAATGTCTGGATGTTGATGACTTGTCTAGAGATTTTAACAAGTTTACATGAACAATAAATAATTAAAACAGATTACAGCTGTTTTCACAAATTTTAATGAAAACAGATTACTACTGTTTTCACAAATTTTAATGATGTTACCATCATGAGTTAACGGCTTGTATAAAAAAATATTTGATTCAATATCAAACCACAGTAAAATCTTCCACACACATAAGATACCATATTGAATTGGCGATAATGTTTGTATAGTACTTTATTGGAACGTAAATTTAGTTTAAAGAAAGAAAAAAAAAGACAGGTGAAAACTGAGACGAAGAAAATCTAGGATTGAAAAAAAATGTAAAAATACGGAAAAATGGCCATTATTCATTAATAAGACTGTTGGGAAACAAAGGACTCGTTTTCGAATAATTATAATAAAATGGAAAACAATTGGTGGACATTTTCTGTTAACTTTGATTTTTTTTTTTTTTTGTACTCGACAAGCGACGACATCTGTGAAATGTTTCATATATATACATATATGCATACATACACACACACACCACACACACACACACACACACACACACACATATATATATATATATATATATATATATATAATAAATATATATATATATATATGTCAGATGAAAAGAGGGGCAATGATTAATAATATGTTTGAAATGCCAATGCAATGTTAAGTGAAGTCACATATCACTTCTCGCTTGGAGACAGGCTGAACTGTAGAGCCAGCTTACATGGGAAAGGAATTTGAATACGCAAGCAGTTTAACCGAGAGATCACTCACCCGGTTGTGAGGCATGTACATTCGTTTGTACGGGTGTTACAGGCCTAATAGTCCAAGGCACTTGTGAAAGACACATTCCTTCGGTGAACACAAAGAGGTTAAGCGGTACACGCCGAGTGTCGGAGAGAAAGCCCCATCGTAAAGGTAGGATATATTCTATAAAGACTTAAAAAACCGTTACCTTTGAAAAATAGAGAGAAGTGTGAAATACTCTCTTTACGTGAATACTTCGAAAAGAGTGATGTGTGTGATATATATCTTTTATGCCTTATTATCTTTATTATAGATGGGTCCTATTCCATGGCTAATTTAGAGACGGGAATCTCTAACCTGACTAATACGATGTACTTATTGACATTTTGGGTATGGGAGAGAATTCTTAGTCAGGAGGGTAGAATGTTATCTTGCTGGTTTTCTTTATGGGCAGATTTAGCTTTTATGCCATTATGACTTGTTAATCATTTTGTCCTATTTTATAATCAACTGCTTTGGGTTAATAAATAGGTATATTTTTTGTACTTTATGAGATCTTAATAGCCTAATGACATGATTGCAGACAGAGGGCACTACTGACTACAGGTAAGAGTTTCCAGTTTGTGTAGTTTAGTGAACAGGGGGGGGTAGGAACATATATATATATATATATATATATATATATATATATATATATATATATGTGTATGTGTGTGTGTGTGTGTGTGTGTGTGTGTGTGTGTGTGTGTGTGTTTAACATTAAGTCGTTTCCCTTTGCAAGGGGTTGCTCTAAAGTCACTGTCACATAAAACTTCCACATCACTAGTTGCTTCATACATCTTCATAGTGGCGTCAGCAGCCAAGTATCGTCACCCCAGCAACCGAGCCAAACTTGTTCGAGAGCTTCTTCTCGTCCTACCCTCTAATGCTTCCAAAATAAAAGCTTTTCCCTACCTATAGCCTTCCACATAACCATACCATTTCAATCATTCTTATCCACCTTTTCACTACTTAATCTCTTTATTGGTCGACCTTCAAACTCTTACTTCATATATACTTTGTAAACAGTTCATCTCAACAACTTCGAACCTATTTTCTTTCATTTACATTCAACATTAACACCTTACTTTGTAAACCCAAGCTAGCTTAATAACACCTTCAAAAATGACCAAGCTGGCTTCCACGATGTAGCAAGCATCATCCCTATCTTCTGCACACACCCTGCTACCTAAGAGCTTCACGTACTATGTGCAACTCTTATTATACTTCTCTCGTCCTACCACCATCTATTGTATTCAGTCCCAAATGCTTGAATGAATCAAATGTTTCCATTCTTCCATCGCCCACGTCAACATTCATAGCTCCATCTTCCTAGTTTCCTCCTGCCATCATTACCTATATAGCTTTTGACATTCACTTCCACCTTTCTACTCAAACAAATATATTCCAACTATTTCACTGAAAACCGAAAGGCTTCGAATTTTGCTCTTTCTATGGTTTTTGCAATATCAATACAAGGTATTCTTCTCCGCCATCCAGTTTTAAATGTGTGATCAAATTCTTATCACTTGCCTCTAAAAAGTGCTAAAGATGTCTCCTTATTTTGTTTTTATTCTATGGGGGTACTTGAAATCATTACCATAACTGGAAGGTGTATTTATCGTCGTAGAACTTATTCACAAGTTAACCAATATCCTGGACCCTTCTCTCGAAACTTTTCAAGCCATTTTCCTCTCTTCTTATGCCACAACTCCAGGGAGAGAACGTGACTCCAGTCTAGTTCTGATCTTTTTCCTAATACTTTCACAGGATTTCTACGCTCTAGTTGAGAACATCGTAATCCTTTCTAAAGTCTGTATCATTTCAAAGTACATTTTCGGGTAAAGAATATTTACTAAAACAAAGTTGTGAATTTATTGGTCTGTAAGATGAAAATGCACATGGATTGTCGATACGTTTTTCACTGCCTTTATCTGCATACCATATCTACGTGTAACTAGAGATATTTCAATGGTAGCGGTAATAATACTCTAAAGCTGATATTAATATTTTGTTATTAATGTTACAGTGAGACTAGTTTCTTTCTTTAACTGCCACTCATACGAGGGCAGAAAATATAGGATAAAAGTACTAGGTAGGATCAGGAAACCGATATAAAATTCATATTAATTTATCACTGACTTTTGACTTATAAAATTTTCTAGCAAAAAATGAATTTGCTCGCTCCCCCCACCCCCACCCATCTCTCTCTCTCTCTCTCTCCTCTCATCTATCTCTCTCTCTCTCTCTCTCTCTCTCTCTCTCTCTCTCTGTAAAATTGAATGAAATGCTCATATTTCCTCCAAATGTTCGACGCCGGAAGTTATAATGTATGCAAATTGGTTCAATTAACCTCTAACAATATAATTTGAGAGTTCTGAAATAATCCAGTAACAGCGGTTATTGTGCTAATAATAGAAGCCAGAGAGGAGAAAGCGAAGAGACCGCCGTGCTGGTGGAACTCCGAACTGGGAGGGTGGAGGGAGGGAGGGAGGGAGGGAGAAAGCGAGGGACAAAAAGAGGGAGAGAGAAATGGACAGAGACGATGTCCACTCATCGGGTACAGTCTCTTCCTCTTTCTGCTATTTCTTATATGTAGTACATACTTTCCATATGCATTACAAAGGCCGGCTTTGGCGAGCTCAAATTGATGATTAAAAGGACCTGCATTTCCCACCACAACTTGACTCGGATATATCGATTTTAAAGATGACGGAGGCACCGTAATCCATCGATCATGCATTGTTTCAAAGCCTTCATGAAAAAGCAAAACGCTTTACGGAGGCTTAATTGTTATCAGATAATCTGACTTTATCTTGTGCTGGTCATTTTTGAGATATCATTATGGGTAAAGAACCAAGAAACATCTGAAGAATACTTTCGTAAAACCATTCATTGGAATAGACTGCCACTCCAACATACTTATATATATTTTGTATCAACTTCTTTTGCACATCAATGTCCAGTACAATATAACTTGCCCACGGAATTCCCCGGAAATACGCGTTGATGGTGGCCTAAAATAACCCTGGGTATGATAATAGGTGATTATTATTCCAACGAAGAAACCAAATGTAAATTTTTTTTCTAGGAAGCAAAAATTTATGAATCTCATTTCTCGCTCCACATTCTTTCTTCATTCTTTTTTCTTTTACTGTAAAAGAAAGTTCAGAGAAAGCCGTCTGATGACTACCATGGAAGCTTTTCTTGGTCACTTTCGGCCTGAAAGAGAATCCTTATTAATATTTATTTTGGGTTCAAATAGTATTTCTCTCTCTCTCTCTCTCTCTCTCTCTCTCTCTCTCTCTAACCTAATAGCCAATGCTTGTGTGGGAACCTTTCTGTGTAGTTATTACATTTTATAAATACTAATAATCTACTTACACATATCCTTTCCAAGAACTAAAAAATTAATGTTGAGATTTTACCAGATTAGTGCTTTTTCGCGTAATGAAATATCTACGTTTATAATTTAACACAGTTTTCTTTGCAGTTCACGGACCCCGATTTTGTATCCTTCTGTTGGCCCACTCTAAAATTCAAGTATTGGTAAAATTAGGTAGAGGTTTTCGATCTGAGAACAAGTTTTTGATGAGATGAGATTACTTTTCTCACGAGATTCTAATTAAAGCAAGATTTCAGCGAAAGCCCTTGAGAACTTGATTTAATGGACACACTTTTGCCATTATTTCTTGGCAACAGAAAAAACAAAACTTTAGCCGAAGTTGAGGCAAAAGATAAACTGCGCCACTTGCATAGGCAAATAGGTTAAAGGTCAAGGCATGAAGGAAAAATAACAATTTAAGTTATGGATAAAATCTGCTTTTGGTTTAACGAAGATTATTCTCTAGGCTTTAATACTGTACCTAGTTCTGATGCTTATGACAGTCCAGTAACAACATCGTTATCATGGCCTCCTACGCCGCATGACTCTAAAAACCTTCTCGTCCATCTCTGATCACTTTTGTTTTATTACGTAATTGATGTGAAGGGCAAACAGCAAAGATGGAATAACACTCTCCTGTGGCACCTCACTATGTACTACAAATCCGACTAACAAGACCCCATCAACAATAACTTTGTATCCACTCCACTCACATATAGCATTTTTTCAGTGAACGTTGACAAATGCCTTCTCGTGATCAACAGAAGCCAACAGAACGAATTTTTTTAACTCCATACGCTGCTGCACTCTATGCCCAATTAACAACGCACTTGATCTGTCTAACTCTTGCCTTTCCTAAAACCAGCTTGTTTATCTACAAGCTTTTAATCAATCTCTTTCATTACAACCAACCTAAGTGCAATCTCTCTAAGGTTGCCAATCGTCAGGCTTTGTTTCCTAATTTTATATTCTGCAAAAAAACAGAGTTAGTACACGAGCTATCATTTCAGTTTCAGCCAAAATCATCCCTCCAGTGACTCCATCATAACGTGGTACTTTCCATCTCCTAAGTTTATTATTGATTCCACTTCAACAACTTCAAGTTCGTTCGTAAGTGAATTCAAGTCTCTGTCAGCTTCTGGTACATCGATCAAATTATCCCCTTCGTAATTTATCTTATTCATGACCTCACAAAAATGTTCTGACAAGCGTTGTCGTTTTTCCTGATATTACTGGCCCATGTCTCCTTTAAGAAGGTATTTTTATTCGTTTGATCGGCGGATATAATTTTCATTTACAGTTTTGTGGAATCCCCTAAAACCAAAACCATTCTCTTGTCAAAATCATCGGCCTTATAATTCAAACTGTGAACGTAAATAACTACCTCCTTTTAACTTTACACTCAAACATAGTCTCTATATAATTCGGAACTCTGCTCAACTCTGCTTTGAAAACACCAATACAACTCTTTATTCAGATTACTCGTATGGCTTCTGTAAAGCAATGGCCACAGGAACCATTATTACGGTCTAACTCCATGCTTGATCACCTCCACCAAATTTGACTCCTTCTGATATGTGGATCTTTCAGCCTAACTTGATTACGGTTTTAATGCTCCTCTGTAAACTTGGTTGTAGCTTGTTACATTCTCTCTCTCTCTCTCTCTCTCTTCTCCTCATGTCTCTCTTCGTCTCTCTCGTCTCGTCTCTCTCTCTCTCTCTCTCTCTCTCTCTCTCTCTCTCTCTCTCTTCTTTACGAACAACGCCATCCGGTTATCTCTTTTAAAGTAACTGTCATCAGACGCATAAGCCATAGGTATTTTGTGTTTTGTATGCATATGGATGTATAATAAATGTTTTTATGAATGTGACTGAAATAAAAACACAATGAGAAGTGCAATGAATAATTAAAGAATTGGCAAAAGATGTGACATGAATTCTGAAAGCAAAAAAGGCATATTTTAAGTGACATGCGATCATTTTTCATGTTCCAGTAAAGTTTGCCCATGTAATGTAAAACCATGACTTAGCGCCAATGAAAAGTCTACAAAGGGATTAGAATTACGTCGAGGTAATAATTAATGACGTCGATTCCCTGCTCCTAATTAATCATACTTCAAAAAGTCAATATGATCAGATGGGCATAATTTGCACAGGCTTATCCGCAAGGCACACAATGAAAACTGCTTTAAATTTTCAGTTAGTGGATCTTGCATAAATCGATAGTGTAAAAATGATCAAGCCGACCATTTTCATCACACCAGCATAGTACAGAAAGCCACATTCACGAAAACATTTATTATACAATATACATACTATACACAAAATACCAAGGGATTATGCGTCGATAACAGCTGCTTGATCAAGAATATTAGATATTACTTGCAAAAGCGTCATATTTTTAGTTTTGTGTTTCACATAAACTTGCTACACGAACAGCATGAAAAATGCATCATTCTTTGGAGTCTATATACTTTAAAAGATGGCGTTTGACTGCAGGCCAACTACTGGGTTATGCTACCATTTTGAAGTAGCCTAGGTTAGGCCATAATTCACTACTCCCATGACCATTCTTAGGACATACCCACAACGCCCTTCGACCGAGTTGCTGCTGCAATATTATCAAAGAAATATGCTTTGGGATCAGTACACATTTCAAATAGCAGATTAATAAGCTTCGTTGTCTCATAATGCCATAAAAAGTATCTTGTGTACATATTAAGAAAGACTTACTTGGTTTACTAGAGTACGTCACAAAGTGTATCGCCCGAAGGTTGGCATAAAAAAAAAAAAAAAAAAAAAATTCCTAAAAGTTCCTTTTATAATAAAAAGAATAACTAGAGTTAGTGAACCTGCTTTCTACTAGAATCATTCTAGATTATTGAGATCAAAGAACAACGTGACCTAGAACTTTACTCTTAACTGCGATCAACTGAGGTCGTTCCTTTCAAACGTATCCTTCAGAAAAGGAACAAAGTAACAAATACTAATATCCTGTAAGTTGGAGAATTCTACAATGCTGCTCTGTGTATAGAAGCAGACCATCCTAATCCAGTTATCGTCTACAAGTTACAACCGACTATATCAAATTTCTAAGAGCCTTAAGAACAGCAATTAAAAGGGTAAATTTAAAATTCTTTTTGACAATCTGTTTCAGATGTAATACAAATTTTATTTTCTTTAATAAAAAAAATCCTCTACTGAATATGTCATATTGGAAGCTTGAAAAATAGAGGAGAAAAAAGTCCAGGAGGCCTATCGGAAGGCGCCGCCAGAGGCAAAGGTTGAGGAAGCCAAAGGACGAGGAACGAAGATCCTTTCAAAGCCCCGTTAGGCAGAAATTCCATTTCCCGAAACGAAAACAATAGCGGTGTCTCATCTCGTAGGCTTCTAATGCTTCAAAGACTAGCGGAAATACGTCTTTATCCACCTGGACAGACGACATAAAAGTGGGTATGGCAAAAAGGCAATCATTACTTTCTACCCCTGGCTAAATTTATCTTGCGATAAAGTCAATGGGCTATCGCTTATTATGCGCTCAAATCAATTTCATAATTCTACACCATAAAATGATTATGAAAATTCGCATGTGCGAATCCTGTTATATACACATAGCAATAGAGAACAAAACTAATAACATCTTACACAACTGAAGAGAAAAGAAAATACATCATTTATATGGTAAACCCAAGCGCCATTTCTTTCCTACCATATTGGGGCCGGTACGTAGCTACGAAAGTGTTGGGCAGAATGAATAGAAAATGAGAAACCTATACAATTTCTAAGGAAATAATTCCGGAAATCTAGCCTCACTTGAACACGCTTGAGGAAGTAAACATGAAAGTTACCACGGTCTATTCCAACAGGATATTTTATAGAATTCCGATAAAATCTGAAATATTAAAAAAGGACCGACTCATTATACATGACTATTCACTTACATTGTGTGTTGGAAAAAAATGTGCTTTTTTTGGTTTATGAAATAATTTATTTGGTTTGGTGACAAAAGATTTCATTTAGAAGTCAATAACTTTACTAAGATTTTTGCTAAACTTATAAGAAAATATGGAACATGCATTTGCTATTGTTTCTGATATCCACCCTTCTTCGGTTAATGAAATCGTATCAACAAGAAATATAAATAAAAAAACGAATGAATTTTCATTCGCTCGTCCCCGATGCAGTCAGTGTTTCAGGGAAACATGTTTTGCTCATACTAACCACGTGAAAAAACGGTTGATTCGGTAAAAGAGTACCTTTATTCTCTAGTCAACCAGATGTTCAATTCCCTTTCTTATCACGATTGGTATAATTCGTTTATGCTTAGAAAGAAAAGTTCTTTAAAAACTTCATTTCAAACCGACAATGTCTAGAGAATTCAAAATGATGTTTGGATGTTTGATGGGGACATTATAGGAGGTAGAGGCCCTTTTAGAAGATGGAAAATAATGTTTTATTTACACGATGTTATACAGATGACAACTTTGTCCAATGGTAATGGCCTGAATCGTCTACGCACTAAGGTACAGCATCTTCACTATTCCAGAAGAGTGGAGAGATGGTTTCTTTTTGTATTTTAAAATAAGGGAAATCTTCATTACATAAATGTAAACAAAGTTGGACAGAGTGGTACCTGAAAGAATAAGAATAACGAATGACCTTTATCTAAAAAAGACAAAAAGATATAAAAAAAAGGAAAATGGCTGCATTACAGTTGAACTTTTACTGTTAATAATGGACATTTCAATATAGAATTTGTAGCAGTTAAATAAAGATTCTTAAGGAAGGATTATGAGCAACTCATTTATACAGCAAGACAACAAAAACCGTAATAACATTTTCTGTCGTTATAGATAACTGTGCCTACTGGATATAAAGCTAAGGAAACTGCCATTAATAGTACATAGAAATTAAAAGGTTGTCATGGATGGAAGAAAAATTTTCAATTTGGGTTCATTAAAAGACAACGAGTATAAAAAGTAAGAATCCAGAGCGGTAGCAAAACTGTTTACTTGATTAATTTCCACCATTTTATTCACATACATTGCTGTTTATAAGATACAACTCCAAAGCTCTCAAGACGACCCATGATAAGCCGTTTTTAAGGTGTCAATACCATTATCGAATGCAACGTCAGGAAAATGCCAAGTTTCTAAGGAGTAAAACGAAATATCACGGCATTTAAAATAAACACCGGAATTTTGTCGTTCAATTTCGGAAATGTTCTCTTTCCCCACATCAACAAATCAATGCTATGATCTTCATAATGCATTATTCTCCCTCCCCCATTTTCAATAAGCCAGTGTTATGATCATTATAGTGTATATTACCCACGGAAAGCAGCATAAAGAGAAAAGCTGCTCGAATATAAAAGAAAAATACAACCAATAGATTTCCACACTGAAACTCTTCTGTAAGAGGCTTTATACACGCTCGTGGGGAAAACTTGATATGCCCTCTGCAGCATTTTCTTAAGGATTGCGTATACCAGCTACTACACCAGAGAAAAAGGTTGAGTGGTCCACAAAATGTCGACGTTATCGCCCAGATCACGAATCTTTGGCCCTAATATAGGAAAGGCAAGATTAACATAATATACACACACATATAAATCGAGAAATGATTCAGCTCGTCTAACGACTCAGCTCATGTTTAGTGTATTGAGAAGGATAAATAGACGTTTGCGTTTCATTCATAAAAAATATTATTTTATAAGCAGATAACAATTAATTATTAAATCGTTTGAACGCCTAACAAGTTCATTACTAACGCAACTAAAATGAAAAAGAGAAATGAAACTATTTTGCCGGTGGATAAAGGGAGATTGCCTGCAGTGAGGAACAATGACGTTAAGTAGCGATGGAATCTTAACCACGGACGTTAATGGGACAGAACCCTGCTAATGACCCCTCGCGTCTGTATTGCATTACTAAAGAGGAGAACCTACTTAGTATGAGATTGCAAATTACACCAGCTATTCCACACGGAATGAACTCGCCCACTAAATGTCTCCTCTCCTTAATGAGCTAACACCTGAGATCATAATTTGAGTTTTTCAAACAAACACCACTGTATTTTCTTTTCGTTCTGTAAAATTGTTTGCTTTTGTGTCACCACCTATTTTGTCGCATTTCTTGAAGAACCAATGTTGAATTATGAAAATGATTTGATTACAAGTCTGCCTGTTTCGTTCCAGTGCGCAGTATCTACTATATGAAACACGTAGAATGTTCAACTACCAGAGTTAAATTATATCCTTCCATCAACCCCTGACACAAAGATTCTGAGAGAACCTGACGTAAGCATTTCAGCTAGAACAAAGTTCCGCAGCGTCTTCGACAACGAAATCGCCGACCAACGAGCAATGAATGTTTTTTCTATCACGTACAGAGATCGACTGACGGGAAACTCGACGCCCTACTCGGAACTAAATAGGAGAAGGAGTCGAGATTAGCATCAGAGGAGGCGATAGAAGGATTCTCTCTTGCAATCAACGTCGATTATGGGAGTCAAACCAAAATTCGGAAGAATAGCTCATTGTTACGTGTGTGTTAAGTGGAGGATTGTCGGGTAGTTCTTTACCTTTCAAATAAATATTAGGTGAAAAAGCAAACGGGGAGTACGGCTACGCTTTCCATATCATTGGTTTGTTTGTTTGTATGGTGTTTTTGCGTTGCATGGAACCGGTGGTTCTTCAGGAACAGGGCCAACGGCTTTACGTGACTTTCCAACCACGGCGAGAGTCCACTTCTATCACCAGAACATATCATTGCTCTTAACAATTGAACAGTTATATAACGGCTCTTGTAATGTCTTATTTAGTAAACCACCGATTTACTTCCTCTTTTCATGACTATCAAATTGCCAGAGTTATTCCCTTCTTTGCCATTTTCTGAGTTTGAATGAATTTTTCCTTTTATTTCCTTTGATCCATACATCTATTGTCCTATGTTTCTCGCTTTATATGTAAATATCGTCTTCACGACAATTACTCTTTATTCTTTCAAATCATGAAAAGCACGAAAGATGCGGTCAATTTACAGTACACAAAATCATATCAAAGGCCACTGATTGACTGAGTCTGAAACAATGTACCATTATTTATGAAAAGATGGACTTCGTCGAAAATTTGTTAATGAAACACATACATACATCCGTAGATATATAATATATACAAATACATACATATATGTATGTATGTGTATGTATATATATATATATATATATATATATATATATATATTATATATATATCATCAGTAGGATTACCGAAACTTAGAGAATCAATAAGAGTTTATAACGAAACGTTTCGTGCCATCCTGGCATAAAGTTTTATCATAATCACAGCCATGAAGCACAAAAAGCTAGTTTTAATGTGCAAAATAGAGTTATGTGAACAAGTTCAGGGCGAGTTACTATCATACCCAAGTTTTGATGCGGATGATTTTCATCATGAGAGAAGTAATGACCCAGAACTGCCAGTCACGATTTAGCTGCTCTGATGGTGCAGTTGATAAAGTCCGTGATTAGGCAAACTGATTTTAAGCCACACTTTCTTCTATTCCGTGGGCCGACAATTCCGCGTAGGACAATTCAGCTTAGAGATAATTCAGCGCATGATGATTCAGCACAAGGACTATTCAGCGCAAAAACAATTTGGCGAAATAAAGCTAAAGCATGGAAAATTAAGAAAACAGTGATCAAATTAGTTTTTATTTGTAAATTATTCTTGAAATTAAAAAAATTATTCATATGAAAGGGCATTAAGTGGTTACTTTTTTCATCTGGCTCAGTGCATATGGCGGAAAATACAGGCTTTAAATCTTACACAGTTATGTTATAAGCGAGGAGCATATTCGAAAACATTGTAAGATATTGGTAGCCTTAGCTTTTGTGCCAGCTGATGATATTTGCGAGGTATTTGAATCTTTGCAAGGTGTTATGCCTCCTGAGTTGGAAGAGTTCAAAAATTATTTTGAGGATTATGTGGATTGGTCGTCCCTTCCGCGCGACGCCGTAGGAGAGATGCTATTTTTAAACCTGAGTTATGGACTACTTTTGATCGGGTGCAGGGAGACCTACCCAACACCAATAACTCATTAGAAGGGTGGCACCGAAGTCTTCATTTAACATTGGGTTATAACTACCTAACCTTTTATAAGTTTGTGGAGTTTTTGAAATTGGAGCAAGACAACGCAGAGAAAAGGATACTGAGAATCACAACTGGACACGACGATTCCAGAAAAAAAGCAGATTATCAGAGAACAGCTAAGGCAATAAAATCTCTTTAGTAAATATGGGAATCGGGCAAACTAACTGGAATGCTTACAAAATATAAGCTACCTCATGAATTGCAGAAATAAATTAGTATGAATATTTTTGTACAGTAATATTTTATAGAATGTCATTTCGATAAATATTTTTGTCTACTTTTTAAAATTCAATGTTTCAAATAAAAAATTAATTTTAAGACTGTTTTCTTCGTTTTCTATGTTTATATTTTATTTCGCAAAATGTCTTTGTGCTGAATCGTCATGCGCAGAATTGTCTCTAAGCTGAATTGTCCTGCGCGGAATTGTCGGTGCTCCCTTCTATTCATACTATATAAGATGAAAGTATGTACTTCCAATGTCGGCACTAATCGAAATCATCGTCTCTCTCTCTTTTTTGTTTTGTTTTTTTCCAAAATGTCGAATCAAGGAATAGCATGTCACTATCATCACACTCCGCTCCCACCTTCACACGAAAAGAAAGAAAAATAAAAAGGGATAAAGGGACACAGAAAGAGATGGGAAAGGGGACAGAAGCAGAGCAAGCCCATCAGAAATAGATAAAGGAAAATGGGGCAAGGAGAGAGGGAAACAATTAACGAATAGGGGAAAAGGATAGTAAAAAAATTGAACCCAAAAGAGTGACAAAAATGCTAATAAAATATGAATACTGCCACGGGAAAAAATGTCCTGACAAAAAGGGGACGCAATATGTAACGTACTCGAATAGGGAGAAAGCAGTCTTTGAAAGAAACCCATGGAAGGGAAATTAATCCATAACCTTTTTTGCTTGGAAACTAAAAATGGATTTTGGGTTACGGAAATTAAAAGATCAGTGATGCCATTGAGCGAAGATAACATAATGATAAAAAGATGGATAATAATGTCAGGATATAGGTGTGACGAATAAGGGCGAGGAATTTACTACAGCCCCTTCAAATTATTATTCTTACAGATTACATATGGGTTTGGAACTATTCTTAAAAACAAATTTACTCAACTGATTTAGTCTACGGGATCTTTCCAAGGAATTATCCTGAAAACCCAAAATGTTGGTAGTCTCAGGGTTCTGTTATATTTTAATTAAACAGAAAGTAAAAAGGAAACTTGGCAGAAGAACAGACAGAGAAGTGGAAATATTGGGTCTAAGAGGCACGGAATTTTACTGAGTTCATAGAAGAAGAAAGTGGAATTTGAGACGGAGTGTTAACAATAAAAAGATCTTAAAAGAGAACGTATTAGAAACTACGGTAGCAGGGCCAAGAAGCATAAGAACTCAACCCAAGGATAAAAGTGACAGAAAGTGAGAGAGATGTAAAACATGGGATAAATCTTACTCCTTTTAGCACCTCTGAGAAGGAAGATGTTTTCGTTTGATTTGCTTGCTTGGCTGCTTGTTAGCACAAAATTGGGCACCATGACTGGCAACAAGTAATTCGATTGATGTTGGGAGTGATACGAGCGTAAGTCTGGCGAGAAACGGCCTTCGGGGTAGACTGTTCAAGCCTTGTTTAAAATGCTCCCGACTAAAGATGCTGAAAGTCAACTCTCCATTACCGTAGAATTTGGAAACCCAAATTTAATAATCATTTCGTGACTTTTGTCACACTTCGGCTAAGTTTTGAGACTGTAGAATGTACCTCTGGCGTTACAGGGACCTTTCTTGGAGTGGATAGCTCAAATGCGTCTATTTCATAAGTGAGAGGTTTCTAATTCCACCATTAAGTTGTTTTTGTCAGGTATGCTTTTGCTAACCGTCTGGAAAATCCCAGTATACATAAAGACTACATGAATTTCAGAAATATATAATATTTATCCAAGTGTTCTGATCATCAAATAATTAACGAATATCTTACCTTATAATTAATCAAAACTTCACCGGCTAAGATTAATTCAGTTTTTCTCCATATTTTACAATTTTTATACGTTTCATTCATCATCTAACTCAATAAAATCTCATGAAATGTGACGGGAAGATGCTCTTCGGTCCCCTGATTATTTGAACCAAAAGATAATGAAAGTGGCTTACTTCCAAAGTCACAAGCAAGATAAAAAGACACTGCAAAAACCACAGAGAGCTGGTGTACAACATATCTCTCAATATGATGATTTCAAATTTTTGCCATCCACACTGACATACTTCATAACATTTCAATTCTGATTTTCCCGTTTTAATGAAACGGTAAAATAGGAAGTGACTCGTACCATTCACCGACGTTCGCAACTTAACTGAGCAGTTAAGAATATCAGAAGACCTGAACAAGTTCAGGACAAGTAACAATGTCCAAGTAACATTTTTTTCACTTAATAATGAAATTAAAATAATCTCAACATTATATCACAATATTAAGAACTGCAAATTAACCAGTCAAAACAGATATATTTAGGATTAATATTTTTATAATTGTTGATGCCTTTAATAGCTAGTATAACAAAGTAGTAGTCCTAATAATGGATATGAAAATGACATAAATCAACACAGCCGACTCATTTATATTAAGCAAAATCAGTACTCTTGTCTTCGAATCTCACTTGAATTTCTTTGGCTATGACACACTACAATAAAATCTCACTCGTTGCAAGGCAAAATAAATGAAAAATGAGGCTGAGAAGATAACACTTACAAATGCTCTCCACCCTAGAGACCGGCCTTATACATCGAGGCCTTAATCAGTGACATTTAGCGATGAACTCCAACACACTCACACGCACACAAAAAAGACAACCCTTCCTGTCGTAGAACACACTGAATAATAAAAGGCCAGATGCGACTTTTCCAATTTGCATGCTGCCCGTGAACTCTGACCTATGTCACTCACTCCCTACTTTTTCAGTATGTCGTATCCAGATGGTATAACAGACGTCTTGCATAGGCATATATATATATATATATATATATATATATATATATACATATATATATATATATATATATATATATATATATATATATGACTGGTAAAAATGTTCTGTAACAACAGAGTTCCATCTAATAAAAGGAGCCCATAAAACACCAAAATAGAGAAAAAGTACTATATTTCAGAGACTGCTGTCTCCCTCTTCAGGTAGATGAATGAGAAAAGTTCACAGAAAAGGTGGTATTTATACCAAGAGGTCCATCCACAAACAAGCCATTTTAAGTCACCCCCGCTGATAATCTTCCTCTAATCTTCTTAAGGGTTGGTTGAATGAAGACGTTGTCGATCGTGTCCGAAATCCATCCTCCTTTTGAGATGTTCATTACCTGCCTCTCTTTTATTAAGGCCGATTCCATCATTTGACTCTTGTACCGGCAGTTGCTGCTATAAATTACACGTGACAAATTCCAGTTTATTCTATGGTTATGTTCATTTATATGGTTGAAGATAGCCGAGTTCTGTTGTCCATACCTAACTGACCGTTTGTGTTGTATTAATCTCTGGGGAAGGGATTTACCTGTAAATCCGATGTAAGATTGGTCACAGTCCTGGCATGGGATTTCGTATACCCCAGAGTCCTTTGGAGATGTCTTTTGTTGGACGTTAATCAGGGATTTGGCTAAGGTGTTTGGGTAAGTAAATACAAAAGGGTTCGATTTTTCCGAGGGGGTTGGTTTTTATTCTCTTAATCGTGTCCATGGTGGGGAATTATTATTTTATTGTTGGGTGTATCTCTGGTCTTGTCTTTAGGGGGTCGGTAGAAAATTACGTTAGACTTTGTGAATTGCCTTTCTCCAATTATATGGTCAGGGATATTTTGTAAAGACGAAAGTTGCTTGCGAATTAGTTCAAATTCTTTTTCCAGGAATTCTGGGGAACAAATTCGTAAGGCTCTTAAGAACAAGTTACTAGCTACACCTATTTTGATAGAAATGTCATGATAGCTAAAGTAGTGAATGTATGAAAGTGAGAACGTTGGTTTTCTGTATATGGTAAATTTTGTATTCTGTCGTATCTCTGATTATTAAACATCAAGAAAAGGAATTTTGTTGTCTGTTTCCCATTCAACTTTAAATTTGATGCTGGGCACTAATGTGTTTAATTTCGAGAGGAATTCATTGAAATTGCCCCACGAATTTGTTCCCCAGAATTCCTGGAAAAAGAATTTGAACTAATTCGCAAGCAACTTTCGTCTTTAAAATATCCTGACCATATAATTGAGAAAGCAATTCACAAAGCTAACGTAATTTTCTACCGACCCCTAAAGACAAGACCAGAGATACCACCCAACAATAAAATAATAATTCCCCACCTGGACACGATTAAGAGAAATAAACCAAAACCCCCATCGGAAAATCGAACCCTTTTGTATTTACTTACCCAAACACCTTAGCCAAATCCCTGATTAACGTCCAACAAAAGACATCTCCAAAGGACTCTGGGTATACGAAATCCCATGCCAGGACTGTGACCAATCTTACATCGGATTTACAGGTAAATCCCTTCCCCAGAGATTAATACAACACAAACGGTCAGTTAGGTATGGACAACAGAACTCGGCTATCTTCAACCATATAAATGAACATAACCATAGAATAAACTGGAATTTGTCACGTGTAATTTATAGCAGCAACTGCCGGTACAAGAGTCAAATGATGGAATCGGCCTTAATAAAAGAGAGGCAGGTAATGAACATCTCAAAAGGAGGATGGATTTCGGACACGATCGACAACGTCTTCATTCAACCAACCCTTAAGAAGATTAGAGGAAGATTATCAGCGGGGGTGACTTAAAATGGCTTGTTTGTGGATGGACCTCTTGGTATAAATAACCACCTTTTCTGTGAACTTTTCTATTCATCTACCTGAAGAGGAGACAGCAGTCTCTGAAATATAGTACTTTTTCTCTATTTTGGTGTTTTTTATGGGCTCCTTTTATTAGATATATATATATATATATATATATATATATATATATAATATATATATATATATTTATCTATACATTGTTCGTGCTCTCGGAAAAAAAAAAAACGGACGTTGAATTGGGAAGTCAGTGAATTCTTGGAATTGAGGGACGGATTTTGGAAGGCAATTAACGGTAAAACTAACAGAGGAACGTAAAGATAAATACTAAACGAATAGAGTAATGCGTAACCAACCCAGACACATCTGTAATGAAAGACGTGAATATGCCAATAGCCTAATCAGATTACAGAGGAGCAAAATGGACGAGAGCTGAAATGGAATGTAACAGAATAACAAGAAGGAAAATAGTTACAAAACTTTCCTTCTTGACAAATAATGAAAAGCTGTCAGTGAAAGGCACATGTCTGTACGACAGGACAAAAAAAGTATTTCCTTTAATCAAAAACATAAAAACTTTATAAGCACAATAAGAGAGAGAGAGAGAGAGAGAGAGAGAGGAGAGAGAGACGAGAGAGATGAGAGATAGAGAGAGAGAGAGAGAGAGAGAGAGAGAGGAGAGAGAGAGAGAGAGAAGAAGAGAGCGAGAGAGAGAGAGAGAGAGAGAGAGTGTGTAGGTGCAGCATAATAAAAAGAATATTATTGGTATAGTTTTCTTCTTATCTGTTTTACAAAATGGAAGTAAGGAGTAACTGAGTAGAGATATTGAAAGAGAGCTGTATATATATATATATATATATATACACAAACATACATACATACATATAATTTTCATTAATACATTACATCAAATATAATAAATAAATAATTATATAAATCGTGACAGCCTATTTTTTGTTTTAGCAAACGGCATACAAAAGCATAGTAATACCGTCGAAGGTAATGGTACGTAGGCAGTGCCAAACCAAGATATTTCATTCCATATCAGTGATGTACACCGTGTGAAGTGTCTAGTTGTATGCACAACTTACGGTCGTTCTAATTTGGCAAAATCTGTGAATCTTAAAAATCTGAAAAAAAATTAGTTTATTGCTTAGAGTAGCGTGAAAGCACTTTCAAACCTTACATTATATACAAAAACTTCAGTCTCAGACGTTCCATGTCATAAACAGCCAAGCTATTACTTCGGAATCCCATCCCCTCAACCAGTTAAAAGTTGCCGCCTGCCTCTTGACTGTTGCCAAGAGCATCAATCTCGCAACTCCTTGACACCTGCAGGTCTCCTCCACCCGTCTTGGCTTCGTTGTACACGACAGGTTTCGTAAACTCACAGATATTGGAAGTTACAAACGCGAATGTCTACCAGATTGGCAAGTCCTAAACATTCATTAAAAAGTTAAATTTTCTGCCACTCTTCAAATGAGCAAACGTTCCTATTTGTAATCACTTCCTCCTGACGTGGCAATCAGAAATCCTTAAAGAAACATATTCTTTTGTTAACACATAACGCCACGTCTAATCGTGACGACTCCTATTATAGGACAATATCGAATACATGAAGAATCAACAAATGCGGAGTGACAAAGATGTAGTCCATGAATAAATAAAAAAAACTGAGTTAGAAAATAGAATGTCCTTTACTAAAGGAAATAAAATACACCTGAAGACCAAATGTACCAAAATACTTGACTACAACAGTTTTTTGTTTCACTCTCCATCGTCTTGCCACAGCAACCATGCCTGGAATCAACGAATCTATAGACTACAAAGGAAAGTAATTAAAGAAAAATCTTCCGAAAGGGTTCGCCCACAACAAATGACATTCAGTTCAGGACGAAGGGAGTTAAAAGTATTTTCAACAAATCACAACAAAATCTCCAACACAACCCCCGTTAGAAAACAAACTTCCAAAAGCTAATTTCACGGGGCGCCTGTCCCCAAAATACTTCAAATTAGGTAATTTCAAAATTCACGCCGCGGGGATGAAAAATAAAACTTTTTAAGCTTTACAGAGATGATAAAACATTTTTTTTAGACCAAAACTCTCTTCTCTATAAAACACCAAAGTCAATAAAAAAAGGAACAGAACTGTGAGACAATAATAAAGGAGGCTCGCCATCGAATTTTTCGCCGTCTTAACTTGAAGGACATTTGCAAAATTACTCAGAATGTTACCAAGGGAGTGATGAGTTGAAGAAAGACTTCCATAAGCAATTAAACTGAGAGACTTTAATTACGATAATTATTCTGAAACTCATTAACTCGCACGCAATCCTGCAGTAAAGTATAATGATCAGATCATAATTACTCTTATTATTACAATAGAATTTAGAGAGGACTAAGAATTATATGAGTAATAATAGTACATGAACTTAATAGTAATAAAGTACATATACTATTATTATTCGTATAATTCTTATTCTTCTCTATAATCTATCAGAAGTTCAACTTTACAGATGCAGCTTCCATATCTTAAACACCTCAATGTGGAGTGGAAGTTCAAAAAGGATTATCTAAGTTAATGATCTCTCATAAGTTAATAAAAATAATCTTAATAAAAAAGAAAATTATGTTGCAAAGGTGGAAAAAAAATCTGTCGACATGTCAGATATCTTTGCCGCGTTTTCTCCACTTACGTAAGTACAAGTTCAAGATAATACAGAAGTAGTTAGCTACAAGAATTGCTTTCACAACTATTCTACAATGTTCCTAGTTATAATCATTATAACTATTCGCACTGTATATCAATTGTGCAGAAACTAGCCTAGCAAGCAAGCAAGCATGAACAATAAAAATGGAACAAAAGAATGACGTGATTTATCAACTTTTCATACTTGCATTTCAAAAAGGAATAAACTGTAAAAAACAGAATGATTCCTTTGGGAGTTGCGTAAGTGTACTTTATTATGGTAAAATACAGTTCTATTTAAGAGGAAATTAGGTCTCAGAAAAGGATTAAATACAAAAAATTAACTATTAAACAAATAATGAAATATGATGAATTGCTCTCTCAAGCTACAGATTTAGTAATCAAGTATTAGATACGATATTTTATTATTACATGGGCTCCCCTACTGGGCAGGTGGGCTGTAAACAGTGTTATGGTGGACAGTTGTTCTCATCAGTTCCCGAAGGACGTCCGCAACTGGGAGATGAAAGCTTGTGTCCAATAACAGTGATGCTGCCTGGTATACACAGAGGGACTAGGCACATGAATAAGCTGTAGTGTCTTCTACAGGAATAGATTCATGCCTGCATGGAGAGCACAGTGTTGGAAAAGGAAGGGTTGAAATGATGTCATGATGGGAGGTGCCCGAGGTGGCACTTGGGCTGGGGGAATTATCTTATCCTGGACTCGTATGGCAGCTGGCGTCGTTCGCTGGGCAGGTAATGCAACAGTAGGCCTGATGGCAAACATCCTTGCCAATGTTATGTTGAATATACTTCTTAGTCATGAGTATGGTGGTGAGCATCCTAGTGAGCTGACAGGCTGGGTATGAGGATGAACACTCAACACAACGCTTCGGGATGAAAGGCTGGGAGAGACTGGTATGTAGTACATCGTACAGCATTTTGTGTCCTCAGTATTCAAAGAGAACTTCTTTTCACTGTAAACTAGATATGGATGTACACTAAGATCCCATTTCTAGAACATTCTTTTTTGTGGTATGTGCGTCATTGTGGTTGATCTAGAGATGGACAGTACTGGTATGGTAGTGGAGGAGAGCAGCAGGGATAGGGTTTGACTTTCCTGTGACATATTTGATTTTAAATCAAACTCGTTAATACTGGAAAAATGACTTTGGTGGTGGTAATGATCAAGCATCACCCATTCTGGAGAAGACAGGTGGTTACCAGAGTGACTGCGACGGGAATTTTAACTAGCAGCTGGGAGACAGTTATTGAGTGGTTCAAAGCTAAAAGTTCTGTGCTCTGAGTCAGATAATAAATCTGTCTGGCGTTTGTAGATGTATGATTCATATAAATATATGTAAACTATACAAAATATGAAAAAAATATGAAAAATATAAAAATATACAAAATTATTCTGAGTTCTTAAGGCTATTCATGTCAAAATATAACTTACTCTTCATGAAACCTTAGCACACACAAGCAAAGTATATCTGAGGTATATCCTAGGCCTTCTTATATATTATTGTTATCAGACATCTGAGCGGATAACATCGATAAAAATAAACAAGTGACTATTTGACTATTGTTCAACTTCACTGTCAAAGGTAACAATTTGGACAAAACATCAAAGATAAAAGTACCAGGGGAGGAGGATGAAATGACTGAACAAGGACTGCGTTCAGTATTCATGACACCGGCAATGGTCAAAAATGGTTGGAAAACTTTTTCACTGAAATTATTAGCAAAAATTAACCTCAATGGGATTGATTTAAACAGCTGTTCTTTCGTCCTGAAACCTGTCCTTGTATTTAGAGCAATACAGCTGCATCAATCTACGCCGCAAAATCTAGAACCAATTATTTCCAGGAATACATATTAACACAGATGAAAACACGAAACAAAACAGCATACTGTCACTTCTCTCTCTTAACTATGAAGTCGATGCCTCTTCGGCATTTTGTCAATGATAACTAAATACGGAATACAGCTGTCGCAACTGATGCGACTTGCAACGAATGTTCCTGGTGGTAAACTTCGGAGTGACAATATCAATCAGCCGTCTCTCTCTTTTCAAGTTCTGTTAACTGAGCAAAATGGGAATTCAAAGGCAATGGTAGCTTGTTATTGATGGCAAAATGAGGAACAAATCCTAGAATTCATACTGAGTATACCAGTTAACTTCAGAAAGAAGGGGTAATCAAGTACTAAACGTTTCTACTGATGTAGGCAAATACGTTTCGTGAATGTTGGGAATACTGTAAAATGGTCGACACTTCTAACTTGAATTTAGACGATTTGACAAAAGTTCAAGGGAGAATTCGTAAATAAAGGCACAAGGCGCAGTTATTATTATGGTGAAAGCGATGGTGGTTAAAATGTGGAAGATGATGTTTCTATAAGCTGTGGCGTGGTTATGTAAGTTATAATGATATTTAAACAACTTGTTAACGCTGAATATTTGTTTCAACATCAGAAGGACCAATTCACTGCACCTTTAGATGTAAAACGTAAATCACTATATTAAATATATATATATATATATGACTGGTAAAAGTGTTCTGTAACACACCCAACAATAAAATAAAAATTCCCCACCTGGAGGCGATTAAGAGAGTAACTCACACCCTTGGGAAATCCAACCCTTTTGCATTTACCTACCCAAATACCTTAGCCAAATCCCTGATTAACGTCCAACAAAAGACATCGCCCAAAGACTCTGGGGTAAATGAGATCCCATGCCAGGACTGTGACCAATCTTACATCGGATTTACAGGTAAATCACTTCCCCAGAGATTAATACAACACAAACGGTCAGTTAGGTATGGACAACAGAACTCGGCTATTTTCAACCATATAAATGAACATAACCATAGAATAAACTGGAATATGTCACGTGTAATTTATAGCAGCAACTGCCGGTACAAGAGTCAAATGATGGAATCGGCCTTAATAAAAGAGATGCAGGTAATGAACATCTCAAAAGGGAATTGGACATCG
>NC_061108.1:97615770-97641516 GCF_015104395.2 Macrobrachium nipponense
TAACATATTAGGATTTCAGCTTTCTGATACTGCTTTCAGTTCTTACAATTCACGCCAAAATTACCCTACGGGTTCTAATGCCAACAGTTAATGTATAAAGAATGTTTATTTTTGTATAAACTATTTCTTTTTAACCTTCTGTTAAACATCAAAGTTTTACGCCATTTATGACCATATTTGTTGCTGTAAAGCTTTTAGGGTACAAATCATCTTTTTAAAGAAACTTGAAGTTAGTAGGTTTGAGATTCGCTGGCTTTCAACATTCATGATAACAATCCTAAAATGCATCTCTTGGCGGCACATTTTAGGTGCGCAGATCTGAATGGAGGGATCATCCATATGTCAGACTCATATATACGCATATAAGCGGCCATGCATAAAGGAATGCAACCGTAGGAGTACAAAAGGGAAATGAAATCAGTTCATCAATAAGGACAGACAGAAACCGCTGGGTACCAATATCAAGTCACTAGCAGCTGAAGCAAAATATCAAACCAATTGATTTTCTAAGAAATGCGTGCGTGTGTGTGTGTGTGTGATCCTCTAATGAGTAAGCAAGAACGTTTACTGTACTTTTCCATTCAATTCTATTATACACTATTAGCAACTTCCTTACTGCAATCTTAAAACATAGAGTAATGGCAAAATTTGCCGAAAGGAGCAATCACTACTAAAATAAAATCAACAAAAAACGACGGCATGAAAAAATTTAATGGCAAACTTCAGGAGCAGTGGTTCTCAACTGGTGACATTTTGGGTGGTCCACAGCATATTCACTATATTTGGTAATAAGCTGGTGATCGGTATATATATTTTAAAATTTATTGAAAATTCTGTAAAAATCATTTTATCAAGATATAAAAAACCTGACCACACTCATTTTGCTGTATTATTCCAATCCAAACAATTCAAAGATAATGTTCAGGTTGTAGCATTAGACAATCTTAACCCAAAATTTGTCTCCAGGCCTTGGTGAAATTTCCAAACACTTGGCACCTCATTCGACCATTTCCAATAATTGTTAGTCTTCCTAACTATTGCTTCTGTGTTTGAAACGATTTGGGGTAACCTTGTCTGTGAAAGAAGCATCAGAGAAATTAAGTTTTACATCATTTTCTCGTAATTCAGTTTCTAGCTCTTGTGTAAGAGATATTTTTAATACGAAATTGTTTATTGTCTATGCTTTATTCATCATTACTCAAAAAAGAAATGCTCCAAGATATTTCCTTATTGGGCTGGTGGTTCATGACCTGAAACGAGCCGAGAACCACAGATCAAGAGGGAGGAAAATCCAAAGAAAACGTCTCTGTCCGATAAAGAATACATTGGACTAAACCTCATGATACAGTCTCTAAAAAATCTTAAAACGCTGACATTTCCAGACTATGTTTACATGGGAACAAGTACCCAGTTAGCAACAGGCCACATTCTCTACTGATTTAATTTGCCTGGAAATTAACTCCCCTCACACTGCGGAGAGAGAGAGAGAGAGAGAGAGAGAGAGAGAGAGAGAGAGAGAGAGAGAGAGAGAGAGAGAGAGAATTATTAAACGACGTGAAATTGGCACTAAAATACAGCCTAGTCTCAATTTGCAGAAACCTTTTTTCCTATGTGGACAAAGAAATTCAGCCCATTGTAATTTCCTGCTAGGGAAGAGACCAATATCTAAAGGAGGAACAATCGGAAAAAAATGAAACAAAGAAAGCAAAGCAAAGAAGAAAATCGCAAAAGCCAAGAAAAAAGACGAAGTAAAAAAAATAAAAATTAGCTGAGAATTTTTTCTAATGAAACACAACCTTGCTTCGTATTGAAAGATTTCTGGACTATGCAATCAAATAAAGACAATACCTTTCTATTTCACTTACGAATGGTTACAAAGACTTCCAATTAGCGTTTAACTCGACTCTCTGTACATTCCGTTTTGAATGTTTAAAGTGAAGGAGGATGTGTTCTGTTTCGGCTTAACAAGATCCAGAGATATTCTGATTTTTATACTTCCCTAATAAGTCAACAAACTCAGGAAATTAAATTCAGAATGAATTATCAGTTCCGTGTCAAAGGAATACCCGTTTCCTGACCTACTTCTACTTTCATGTTTGTTTATTTCGTTTTCTCAGTCACGATGGAAGAAAAAGAAATGACTCAAGCCAAAGGTTTTTCATAAATATAGGCACCGGAAGCCTTACCTAAAAGTTGTTTCCCCACCTTCAACTGGACCTTAATAAGGGCAAATAAAATTGTGTGCAAGAAGAATTTCCTGTAAAAAAAATGACCCGCTATTACTCTAGTTTGCATTCACTTCACCACTGTCTTCTATAAGTCTACATCTTGCGATGTTATGCAGATATCATTTTGAGCAATGCCGTGGACGGCTCGTCTTATAAGCATGACAGGCTTTGCAATGGTGCAGATACCGAGTGGGAATGACAAGCTCTTGGAGATTCCACTAGTCTGAAGTTCTTCGTGTCATTTACTTCTCGGACGTTGAACTCTGCTGTTCTATGCGGTTTCGGAATAATTCAAGATCGTTTTTTGTGAGTGGCCTGACTGTCATCACTCCAGTAACTCAAATATAGTATAAACACTTTCCTTGCAATGAGCATGGTCGATTTAGGCTGTCATACTCGTCTCGTTTTCTTCGCTACAAACATACCAGTGAGTTGAGTTAAATATATAATTTAGGCCAAAGGCCAAAAGCACTGGGACCTATGAGGCCATTCAGCGCTGAAAGGGAAACTGGCAGTAAAAGGTTTGAAAGGTGTAACTGGAGAAAACTCCAGTTGCACTACGAATCAAGTGTTAGGAGAGGGTGGAAAGTAAGATGAAGATAAGATAATATGAAAAGAGGTACCGTAAAAGGGACGAAAGTGCTTGGAGCTAGATGCCGAAGGCACGCTGCACAGAACTTAAGTAATGCCTACAATGCACCGCATGAGGTCCAGTGACGGCACTACACCCCTGCGGTGAAATATACTATTGAAGGGCTGTATGAATGTGTACGTACAAACGTATATTATTGTTTGTACGGTGCTTTTACGTTCCATGGAACCAGTGGTTATTCAGCAACGGGACCAACCTTTACGTGACTTCCGAAGCACGTCGAGAGTGAACTTCTATCACCAGAAATACACATCTCTGACCCCTCAATGGAATGACAGAGAATTGAACTCGCGAACACCCAAGTGGCAGGTCAAGACCAAACCGACCACGCCACTTAAGCACTTAAAGCGTATATTATTGAGCTTTACTTTCAAAATCATGTAACTCATGTTCCAATCCAAACTGATTCCATGTTCAAATATAACATGTATAAAAACAATGGAGCATCCCTAACTACTGAAGGAAACTACTTACTCAAATGCGGAAAACTACCAAATGATAATATATATATAAAAAAGTCTCATAATAACTTACTGATATATTTAACTCTATGTCGTACCTACAGGTTAGATCTAGCGTAAAGGTCCAAAAGTGATAATGATCTTTATATGAAGGAGGTCTCGAAAAAAATTACTCCTAAAATATATTTTGTTCCCAAGTCCAGCCACGTCATTACTAATAAATAATACCATTGCTACAACGTACATTCTTATTCCTGATTCACTGCAACATGGATCGTGGAACACAAGTCATAAACTATGGAGAAAGCAGTTTACCAAAACTCGTTTTTCATACGATGGTGGTCGATGCCAGAATTCTTCTGGGGGCTGGAAAAATGAGCTAAACAGTACAAAAATTAAGCCATACTGCTGAATTTAGGGTACGAATTATTATTATTATTATTATCATCATCAGAGAAAGCTACGGATGGCATATTCCACTTTCCACCTCCTGAAAGAGCGTTGTGCCTACATTTAGGCTCCCTGGTTCTTAATGAGCCAACAATTGGTTAAAAAGTCTACGATTATGATCTTTACCAAGTCACGATTCCAATGACATAGCAATTTTACAAACAAGACTGACAGATAGATTACAAGAAGCGTAACGACCATCCAGATACAGATCGTATGTAATACAGATCAGCTTGATCAATGAATAAAGGATGGCAGTGTTTCATGTTCGTGGGCTGGGAATCTCGCTGTTTATTATAATTGCCACATCGATTCGATGGCGACAAATATGACACACCTTCAATTAACACCCATTCAACACTACTTAATTTTTAGGGCAAGGCAAAGGTATACGACTGACAATTTCCCCGACGCATACAATCACAAAAGTTATTCTTAATTTTTCAACACATCCAACAGACATTAAATACACCTTACTTTTGAAATCAGGTGAACGATTAAGAACGCTTACAGACTACATATTTCCAAACTTCGACATTTCTTTTCACTAAAAGATTCTGAACAACAGTCAATATGAACAAATGGATAAATCCTCATAACAATCTTCAACGCTGTTACAGAACACCAAAATTGAATGTCAACCGCTGAACTGATAAGACCACGACGAAAATGTCAGCTTTGACATCAGAAATCCATCATTTCTGGCACCATTGATATCCATTACACCGAATAGGTTTTGGAAGCGACGTGTAATTCAGTCAGCTGATAGCGACAAAGGCTTCAATAAATTATGAAGAATAAAAGACAAAAAGAACGTTAATAGAAAACAGACTATTCCCCAGAATGTTTTATAAATGGAATAAAATATTTGAAAATTTCACCATGAATTTAACAGATTTAACGGCGCCCATCAACAATGGTCATCAAGCCCAGAAATAAATAATATCATAAAATAATTTACTTATGCATATAAAAGCCTAGAAAATTGTTACGCTATA
This sequence comes from Macrobrachium nipponense, assembly GCF_015104395.2. NCBI lineage: Eukaryota > Metazoa > Arthropoda > Malacostraca > Decapoda > Palaemonidae > Macrobrachium > Macrobrachium nipponense. The sequence continues at coordinate 97,620,560 of NC_061108.1, forward strand.
ACACTGACATGATGTATGCTACTTTTACATCAACATAAAAAACAACTCGACAGTTCTTTAGATTTATACACACCAAAAATTCCCATTAAATGGTTGCAGAAGGTATCTCATTTCCATGCCAATGAATACCTCTGGTAGAGAAATAGGCTTCCTTGTCAGTAATTCCGTTGTGCTGATCGTAGATAAATGATTATTGACATCAGTTAAGGTTAACGACATAAACGACAAAATCCAATAATTAGAACATTTCCTTAACAAAGCAGTGAAAGGGGCGCTCCAGGGGACCCGGTACGAGAACAACCAGTAACCAAATAAGCGCGTGGGCACACGCACACGCACTCGGAGAGAGAGAGAGAGAGAGAGAGAGAGAGAGAGAGAGAACGGATGCTTACTCTGGAATATATACGAGTGACATAGAATACAACTGCAATGCGTGCACTATACCGTAGGACGCATTCAAGTAAATGAAAAAACTTTATCTAATTCTATTTAATCACAATTGGGTAATATTTCACAATGTAAATATTAAGTGTGTACACACACGCTAGAATGAATATAGATAATATAACTATATATTATATATATATATATATAATATAGATATATATATATATATATATAGATTATATATAATATATACACTAATATTATATATATATTATATATTATATATATATATAAAACATGGAACTCACTTGGACGAAATATAATGTGGATTATTTAGAATTTGTGGTATGGAAGATGATCTGCCGAAAGCCTGCGATCAAAAATTTTTGTGATGAAAGCGAAAGGTGGTCTTCAGTCGGTAAAAGGGAATGATTATCAAAAGCGGATCTGATAAAAGGGGGTTTTGCGTCCATTGCCATGTATGATCTCATGGATGGTGCCAAGGTGATTTTCACGAAAACGGGTTTTGAATGAACCTTGGGAAAGCTGATGCCTGCAGATGACAATGCACTGATAGGGGATAGTGAAGAAGCAGTAGTAAAAGGGCTTCACAGTTAAAGACCTAGATATTTACATGTGAAAGTGAGTAAGGTGACGGTTTTTATGGTAAACGGTAACCAGGAGGAGGAACAAGGAATGCATAGTGAAAGAATGTAAGGAGATAGGTGACTGTGAACAAATGATGGTAAGGTGTAAAAAGAGGCTGGTCACAGAAGAGAATCCCGAAGGGAAGAAGGCAAGAGGGCGTGGCAAAGAGGTCTGGATGAGGACTGGGGTCTAAAGAACCAAGATTGAAATAAAACAAAGGATTGCTAAGACAAATGTTCGTTATGGATGCAAAGAGTAACTGATGGATGCAATGAAAGAAAAACGCTGAAAGTGTTCAAGAGGGCTGTTTGTGTAGTATATGTTTGTGTAGTATATGTGTAGTATATGTTTGTGTAGTATATGTGAAGTAAGAACTGAAAGTGAAAGTAATACAGAAATATATGAGAGATAAAGAGGTAGGCGTTGGTGAAACACACATACATTATATATATATATATATATATATATATATATATATATATATATATATATATATATATATATATATATAGGTAAATCCAATCCTAAACAAATATTCTTCGCTACCACGAAAACGAAATGAATTTAAAAGTAACTGGAAAAGCTAATACGAGAATCCCAAAGCCATAAGTGGAAGGGAAGAAACTAGTTTCAGGTTAAACAATCCCCCGGACGGTATTACAAACTTCTCCTGAGTACGTAAGAACATTATTAACGACGTATTGACTCTAATGGCATACATTGCAGTCACTTGCAATTTACAGTAGGTACGCCTACTGGAACCTTAATGCATTCTTCATAAGAATGTCTTCAAGGATAAGATTCCCCAAAAATAATGAAATATTATGTGGAAGACATGGTGACCGTGCTGATAGCAATTTTCGTAATATAAAGCTGACAGCGCAAGAAAAAAATTAAGATAGAATAAATAGACCAATATGGAAGATTGAACTGCTCAAGTTAAAAAGACGAGCAACGACCTTTCAAGAGCTGTACTTTTCGAACAAACAATAACGTGAAAAAATGGGAAAAAGACCTTATCATGAACTGAGAGGGAAATAAGTGACTATAAAACTACTAGGAAAAAAAATCAAACGCTCCTCCACTTACCAGTGCGGGCGGAGACGCGGGCACGAAATCCTGGGAAGTTGTGGGCGTAGTCGCTGGTAAAGGTGAGGGCGATACGATTCGTCTGGGAGACGTACCTCAACAGCTTCAGTTTGGAAGTCCAGTCGCCGCACCGGACGGTGGAGGAAGAGTTGGCGAGGCCCGGCTCGCTGAACGTCAGAGAGTCGTACTCACACCTGTATGGTCAAGGAAAAGAATTATTTATCAAAATTAAGACAAAATTTTTAAGCGTCAGATTTTTTTTTTATTTACCTTACGATGTGTGTTCACATGGAAGCACTATTCGGCTAGAATCTTCTAAAACAAATTCTATATATCTAAAAGATTTGTGACTGTCCAAAAATTGGCCATAGTTAAAAGGGAAATGGTATTTATCATATTTAGAGAAAACAAGTGACAATTAAAATTTCCCCAAGGATTGGCAATTTACTCCGGACACTATCGTTCTTCTTCGAGAAAGCTCTCCCAGTGATAATTTGTTTCCATCAAAGAAACATTCTTATAACGTAAAGTAATTATAGGCAATGCGTCACCAGGATAAACTCAACGTGTTTCCTATCTAACGCATCAAGGTATGTTAGGTACATCAGACTACATATGACGACCCGAAAAGAAAGAAAGAAAGAATATATATATTATATATATATTATATATATATATATATATATGTATATATAAAAATAATTGATTTGCAAACAACAACGCTGCCTTACTAAGGACTGCAAGGAGAAGGACCAGGATTAGAATTCCTGGAAAGATAATATGATAAAGGGGAACTCCACTAAGAAACAACGTTTCTACGTCGACATTAACAGTAAATTAGAGCACAGCGGCTAAGTTCGATTCATGCAGAGGTCTAGGCCTGCGTGAGCCAAGTTATCGTGGCAGCAAACTGACCCTAAAAAAATATTACCCAAGAATCGGAAGTATAATAACTTCCAAAACCATCACCTCTAAGGGAAACAGCGGGTTTTTATGTATTTAAGTAGTGTGAATCGTTGCATGCACGCATGTAATAATATCTATCTATAATATATATATATTATAATATATATTATTACTAATAAAATAAATTATATCTGTATATATTATATAATAATCATAATATTATAATGTAAATATATCTTAATATATATATTAATTCTCTATAATTATTATATACCCAGTATATATAAAGAAGTATAGAATAAAATTTCAGATGTATCATGTAGTATATGCAGTTCCATAATAATTTACGCAAACATTTCAGCCACCAAAAACTTACACACCATCTTTATGAGAAATAAACTAATCGTAAATATTGATATTCATATACTTGCACATATCGCTGTATAGACATGTGTTCATTTGTGTAAAACAAACAGATAAGTAAGTTACATCCAATGCAAAGCTGCAGATTCGGCACTTTATCCTTTTTGCTTGCCCGCAGAATTATAGACATTCACACAAAAACATTACATAAGTCTTTTATAAATAAACAATTGACTACCACATCCACACGCTGAGAGAGAGAGAGAGAGAGAGAGAGAGAGAGAGAGAGAGAGAGAGAGAGAGAGAGAGACTTTGCGGCAATGCTACAAATTGCATCAATTTAGGATTGATAGAGGGATTTGGGTTAACGATACCGGTTAACAAGAACGAAATATTATCTAGCATTCAATTTTAAAGTATATTACGGAACTCTTAAACATGGATGGCTAATTTTTTTTTTTATGTGGCCTATTTTCTTTTACTAAGAAAATATGTTCTGCAAAACTAAAACGGAAAAAGATTAAAAAACAAAAAGTTAGCTGAGAACAATCATACATATCAGATGGCTCAATGCCCTAATGATGTCAATCAGTCAAGTAAAACAAAATCATATAGTAAAAGGCAGCTCAGGGATCATAATGCGCAGGCGCGGTTGCTATAATGGCCACTGCCTTGTTTCGAATGTCAATAAACATTGACTGCGGCTCTTCAGTATTCATGATTATTTGTACGTTCCAGTCTTGCAATTTCGTTCATAAATTTGAGATAGAGTAAATTTAGTGTTTATGTATGACATTTATTTCGCATTTCAGTGCTATTTTATTCTAATGGCTACTTTAATTTACATTCTTTACAAATATTATTTATATATAATGTACATAACAAATTCGTTATGTATATATTTTATATATAAACACTACCGAAAAGGATACATTGCGTTTATTGGTTTTTAAGAGAAAAGTTCATAGCTATGGCTGCTTTAGACAGTCGGATTATTTTATTTGTGTACAAGAAAATTCTAGCATACCACCAAAGGCAACATGCATTCTTGAAAAACGTATTTATAAAAGCATAGATAATTTCTGGTTTTCATTTATATAATAACTATATACACTCTATTACAAGGCATTTTCTTGCTCGTCAATTTTCATAGTTATTTCATTAAAAAAAACCAATATGCTCCCAATCTTCCTTGAATTTTTTAACTGACACTGACGCCACAACACCACCGGTCACGGACACTTGCTTAAAAATCCGTATTCATTATTTTAAAAAACTATGTAATTTTTCTCACAGAAACGTTCAATGCGCACTACACTCACACACACACACACACACACACACACACACACACACCACACACACACACACACATATGTATATATATATATATATATATATATATATATATATATATACAACTCAAAATTATAAAATTGTTCCATTAAAACCGGGCAAATAAAAAAATCAATATAAAAAAAGAAGTCAATCGTGTTGGAAAGACAAATCGGTGTCTTCACTTACCATTAGCTTAAAAACACAACTACTACAATAAAATTGGGGTACTTGGAAAATATTTGGAAAAGAAATAATAAGTCACCCTCACGTGGCACTCTAAATTAGAGAGTTAAAAGGGTTCTCCATCCCCAAGACTAGAGCACTTAGCTACTAAGAGCTTTTCGTGGAATGGTCTTTGTCATAAATTCCGTAAAAATTACTGCTGCACAAATTCCTGATTGGACTCGACATCCTTGAGGGTGAGACGTTTGTTACCCAAGGTATTAACTGTCTAAATAAACAGCTATGAAATGCACGAAGACGTAATTCGAATTATATTGAATTTAGTTTTGTTCTCCTGACAGTGACAGTTACTATTTCAAAAATAAATGACTCAATTACACAAGAATTCTTCCTGGCATCAGTCTGCTCCAGAAATAATAGAAATGCAATGCAGCAATAAAAGATACCATCCTATTAGAAAATTGGCCTATTTGAGTCCAAGGTCTCACCCACTCAAAATCTATCAGTCTTTCGTGATACCTAATATTTCCATATACAGATCGTTTGGCAATTATCTTCACTCATGAACACAAAGACATATTTGCCTTAACAAACCATTTTCTTCTGCTGTATATGGACTATCATATCTGTCTTAATGCAATAAGCAATCATGCATAAGCGTGCATGAATTATACGAACTGATAATGGGTACTATGCATCTCAAACCCTAATTGGATCAATCTGCTAATTGTCCAGGCTCTGTCCTTTATTATAAATGAACCCTGTCGCCTTACCAATAAATATCCTCTACGATCATTACCTCTGGGACTGGCGCATCAATTAGACGGAGCTTTTGGAGGAATTCTGAAAGACCTACTGTGATGGGAGGTCGTTTAAATCCCCACTGAATCAGGTTTTTGGGGCTGAATGACACTGTTGGAATTCCGTGAAAATCAGTACAGACAGTACAGTACAGTACAGTACAGCAGAGCAATTAACGTAAATCCATATCAATTGGATACAACTACTGTTTATCATTAAAAAGAGGATGACCCTGTAAAAACTGAAAAGTATATCTTATTTGATACTCTTTAAAAGTAGCTTACCACTTGATACAGGAAAAAACAATGTTGTTCAAAGCAGGTATTATACTACGATCTGATATAATACTTAAATCTTATTAATGATGTCAAAGCAGTTTTCCTCATAATCTTATTTCATAAAGGTTTAACAGATTTCTGCAGTTTACATGCTTAATAAAGAGACCTCGCTAACTCATTCATCTCCTGTGACGCTTAGTAAAAATAAAATACGTTGGAAGAAAACAAACCACAATAAACAACAATCATCTCTGAAATAGACATTTCTGATCCATTTCATCAGACAAATCAATACAAAAGTTTCAAAACTCCATCTAGAAAATAAGAGACGCCTTAATATACATATATAATTATATTATATATAATATATATATTATATATATAATATAATATGGTTATGTATTATGTATGTATGTATGATGTATATATATATATATATCATATATATATATATATATACATATATAAATAAAATGTGCACCTGTCTCTTCCAAACATCAATGTGAGCCACGATCGATTGATATACGAAATTCAGGCTCAGTCAAAGCACCGGGGTACTTTAGGCCATTCAGCGCTTAAGACTGAAAAGATGGAGCTGGAGTGGTTGGACAGTAAGGGAAGGGGAAATAGATTTAGAAAATACAGGAAATGTGGAACTTGGGAGAAACCCCACGAAGCAATAGCTAGAGAGGCTAGACAGCAAGACTGAAGAAAGGAAGTGGGAATGGAGGTAAAGTAAAATGATAAAAGGGAGGGGCAGCTAGGGACCGAAGGGACGCTGCGAACACCCTTTAGGAGGCTTACAGTGCAGTATGTGAGGTGCTCTGCAGGTCACGATAACGCGGGTAGTATGGCAATGGGCCTCTGTTCCTCCTAACCCAGGTTCGAATCCTGACATTGAGGGAGAGATTCTTAATTTTCTTATAAAATTTGGATTTCAAAAGTTCGGTGGAAATCCAAGAAGTTTGAAGATATCTCCTAGCTAAATGTTCATTGCGTGTTGGCTGCTTGATTGACACATAAGTACGTGTATGCAAGTATGTATGCATGTGTGTGTATATATTCTTTCTGCACTAACAGCCCAGAGATTGGACAGCAACCCATTACCCTACCATATGATGACTCACACCATGCAGTCCCAGGAATGCTAAAATTCTCCTTCCTAACATCAGACAGAAGTCAAAACGCGATTGTTAAAGGTCTCAGGGTAAGCAGTTTGGGGGGTATTTCCTCAAACCAACGGGTTCACAACCCTTTTATAAGGCGCTCAAAAGGTCTTGATAGACAATACATCTAAATCCCAAATCCTTGGCACCTCCACCACTGAGGAAAGATAGTAAGTCGATAGGCTGGTGAAAAAGGGTTGGATATGTGATGCGAATGATATTGGGAGAGAAAGGAGGAGCCTTAATAACCAGGAAGCCAGAGAACGTTGGCAAGATATGAGTGAATGTTGCAGTTTGTAAGGGAGGGGGGTTCGACGTGATGTTCATGAGCTTTCTGTAGAGGTAAAACCAATAGCTCATGGTGGGGAAGATTGACTACACAAGGGGCTTATAAATGATTTAGCACCTGAAGCACGAATGTGGCAATCACCACTGTGCTACATTTTCTCCGGAGCCATTCCTATTAAGAGAAGGGGTTTAATGCTGATGTAAACACACACACACACACACACACACACACACACACACACATATATATATATATATATATATATATATATATATATATATATATATATATATATATATATATAAGGTATGTCTATGTTCACACATACATATAATTACATATAATATATATATAATAATATATATATATATATTATATTATATAGTATAGTCTATTTAACACATACAATTATATATAGACCAGGTAGTAAGTGAAGCAACGGAATGCTGGATCTCTCGCCATTTCTCTAAGGACTCTCAAGCAAACTGCATATGACAAACAACAACAACACACACACAGTTTTCAGGCAAAACTCGGTTTTGCAAATATAACGAATATTGGAGTATAAAATAATTTTCATCCATACAGAGATCTGCGGCTGACCTTCAGTTGTTACGGCAATGGGTACCTTCAATCACCTGTTTTCTCAAATTTGTCCTTACCTTACTAAGATTACTCACATAATACATGAGTCACTGCTTCGATATTCTGGAAATCATACCTAAAGAATCGCTGTAAAAAAAAGAAAAGAAAAAAAAAAAACCTCGTGGAAAACTGAACGACCAATTTTCGTCTACCAAATACAAGAATAAAAATCGAAACAGAAATGTAAATACGGTTATTTAACCGTCTTCACCTTAACGTTAGCTGACATTCTCGTTGTACGTATTCCGTTAGCTGGAAATTTGCCAGAAGATAATTCCATCTTAGATCAACGTGGTTATGTTTCCCACTAAAACAGAAAAATCATTCCGTTCTCAGAAATCACAAAAAAAAAAAAATCTAATGTATCTTCACCAATGAATAAAAAACCGACAATGCAAAAGTAAAAAAATTGTTAAAGAGCCATAATACTAAATTTCAGAAACTACATCTCATTACTGTACAATCCGTACCGTAAAAGCACACACACCAGCAACCTTATGCCCTCTCAGTTGAGAGAGAGAGAGAGAGAGAGAGAGAGAGAGAGAGAGAGAGAGAGAGAGAGAGAATGTATGTGTTCTTCTCAAAGTTAGTCGTACAAGAGCCATAAAAACGTTAGCCGTAACTGGGTCGGAAAGCTCTCAAGAAGGTCCTCAGGAAAAAAAGCTGTATACTTGACTTTGACTGCTCCTCTCCGCCTTTACACACAAATTATTAACAATGGTTGTGTCAACATTCAAAGTATGACTTCTTATTTTAAATACATTATACTGGAAATTGTTTTCATTTACAATATACGTATGTAATTATAATAACCACATTACCCTCTTAACTTCTCGATATATATATTATATATATATATATATATATATATATATATATATATATATATATATTATATATATATATATATATATATATATATACATACATAATCACGTATACATGTATGTATGTATGTCTGTACACACACATATATAGATATACATACATACATACACACACACACACACACACACACACACATATATATATATATATATATATATATATATATATATAATATGAATTACGATTTATGTATGTCTATAAAAATGATGAATTACTTGATTTTATCAATTAACAGCACCGTTGGCCTGAGAGCAAGAGGAAAATGTTAAAAGCATGTCAGACACATGCATGCTCGAGAGAGGGCAAAATATCACGCTTTTGTCAAACTTGATTGAAGTCCTTCATGTTTTCAGCTGTCATCTTTGTTTACACTTTTAGCTGCTATATCTTATGAGACCTCTTTGCACTATTATTTTTCCTTTTTCATTTGCGAATTTTATAATTTGCGGAATCTTGCACTGAAAGACATTTGTGGTTTCTTAAGAAGATGAGCAAATTGTGAATTATAAGTAAAACGCAATATTCATTACCATATAATTTTCCTGTGAGCGAGCTACAACAATATTTTATGGGTTACAACATCAAGTTTAGACTTGCTATCATCTGCCGGTCGCCAGTCTCCCTCTCCAAAGGTTCTTACAGACATAAGCATGCATAATGGCAGGGCTTCGGGAAGGCGCGTAATGCCATTTCGCCTATTTTTCAAGGTAACTGTATGCTAGCAATGAAAATAAATCCAAAACCCAAGAAAATGCGCGTCAGATACCTAAACGTGCACATAGAACACATATACTAGTTTAGCGTATTAATGAAGACGATATACGTCCACTATGAGGATATAGTGACCATAAATTCTTTTTCTTTTACGATGGTTTTCAGACTGCACTACTTCGCCATTTCATGCGAACAAGGAAGGGAACTGATGGACTGCCTGATTTAAACAAAACAGAAAACTACACATGTGAGATGTAGTTTGGCTTTTGCTTTCTCTAACCAAACCCTTCGCTCACCCCCCTTGTAAAACTTTTAAACTTTGGCGAAAGTGGAAAAGAAAAAGGGCGCTAAGTGGAGACTTTTTGCTCAAGGTAGGATCTGAACTATGTAATATCAACGGCACAGTCCAGGTAGAACTTGTCTTAGTTTTCAAGCTTTTAATGATTTGATGAGCATTTCAACTGGTTCTGTAAAATACTTAGACTTTCAACATGAGCTTAGAATGTCTGAGATCACCTCATCCCTGAGTCTCTTTTTCTGGACTCAATGTTTCTTTATTTCACTGCTACTAAGTAGTACTGTCAAGGGAAGACTAGGAAAAACATTCAACGCAAATAATTTTGAACAAATTTGGGAAAACTGATATAGCAAGAATTAAAATAACTTTTTGAAGCTAAATATATAATGAAAAACTCCTACAATTATAAGTGCCACGAAACTCATGGCAATCATTACATAGAACAGACTTGACAAATTCATTGAGGAAAAAAAAAGTAAAAGTACCCTTTTAGTCACACTATGCAAGAGAGAGAGAGAGAGAGAGAGAGAGAGAGAGAGAGAGAGTCCCTTTGCATACGTCTTCATGCGGATTGATTTTTGAAGAAGACGTGCAACTCACCATCTGGGGGAGAGAGAAAAAAGATATTTTTTTCTGGCGAGTAATCACTTAAGGAGCGCGGGAGGGCTAATGAGGACAGAGTGACAAGAGGCAAGATGAGGGGTAATGAGAGGACGAAGAGAAGAAAAATAACGAAGAGAAAAAAGGGGAAAATCAAGAAGGCAAGAGATAGTATTGGGGATAAAAGGTAAACGAGAAATAGGAAAGGTTAGATCGAAAACAGATACGTTAAAAAAAAAAGTGTATAAAGAAAAAAAGTTTAATGGTTTAATGAAACAGATAAAAAAACTGTTAGGAAATGAAGTAGAAGAATGGAACAAGAGAGTAGAGTCATGGAAACCGATAAAAAGAAAGCGGAAACGTAGGTGAGGTTGAGATTTATGTAGAAAAATAAAGAGAACGTAAGTTGGGGGAGCTGTTGCGGAAGAAACCTAAAGATGAGGAAGGGAAAGGGAGCACGACTTTTAAAGAGGAAACATAAATTGGGGAGGATTTATGAAAAGGCAGAAAGGAAGAAGGAAATGAAAGGAGGAACAACAGTTAAGGACAAGTTGAGGGACGTAAGAGGAGGAACAGAAAACACAAAAGATATCAGTTGAGCTCTTAAGGAACGAGGAATAAAAAAAAAATTAAAAAGAGGTAAATGAGAGATTTTATGGAGACGAAAAAAACCTATTTTGATTTCAAAAATAACATGAGATTTAATTCAATTTAAGAATTAATGTTGAAAGGAAACAGAAACTCAGAATAAGAAAGAAAAAATTTGGCAAAGGAAAAATCAAGTATATTCTACATTTTCAGTTAACACTAAATATGATAGAATTTGAAAGACCCTTCTGTACAGAAACAGAAAGAGGGGCCGGGTTACAGTTTGTTAGTCTGGACGGAACGTTCTTTAATATTTATCACAACATTTGGACTTGTATAATCTACAATTACCTACTAACTAATATTATTATCAATTTGGTACCCCTTTGTATAAAAAAATTGTAAATTTCCTTTCAATGATAATTTTTATGAACAGATATTTGGTATGGCAATGGGTAATCCTCTTTCGCAACTCGTCTAATACTTACATGGAATTTTTCGAATCTAGACTTATTCCAAGAAATTTAAATTCTAAGGCATTCTGGGTTAGATATGTAGATTTTTTTTGTATTGTAAAAGGAAATGTAAATATTCCTTATTTCCAGCATACAATTAATGATCTTGTACATTGCATAGAATTTATAATAGTCATAACACCACTTTTCGTTTTAAAGTATATAGGAAACCCAAAAACAACTTGTCATATATTCATTTTTACTCTAACCATGCTAAACAAATTAAGATGGCAACGTTTTCCAGTATGTATCTCAGAGCTCTGGATTTGTAATCTGTAATTTTTAGATGAGTTTAAAATGATTGATAAAATAGGAGATTCATTTTGTTACCCTCCATATTTTTTGGAACTTTGTAAAATAAAGCAAAAAAGACATATTACAATCCAATCAGTATTAACAAAGAATTTAAGAATATTCTCTGTATACCATTTCATCGTAATTACATTCCCGCTGTACCCATTTTAAAAACTATTGACATTAACTTAGTATTTAAATATAATAATATTATGAGAAAAAAATGATTAAGAATAGCCCACCAAATTCAAACAATATTGTATACAGTATTCATTGTAAAGAATGTAATAAGATTTATATTGAGCAAACTTTTAAAGAACTAAAGGAAGGAAGCTCTCAGCACAAATATGTCATATTAAGAGGATTAACAAATAATGGCATTGTGGATCATTGGCCTAAGAAAGGCCATGCTATTAACTGGGATAATTCCTCGATAATCTGCAGGGTCAAAGATCACCGAGAAAGGAATCGGTTAGAGTCCATTTTTATTGAAGCCACAGCAGAAAGGAATTTAAAAATCCATTCAGGATTATACCTTGATTCTATTTCCTTATCTTTTTTGCTTAAAGATAATGCCGCTCAGATTAACAAACTGTAACCCCACCCCCTCTTTCTGTTTTTGTACATAAAGGTCTGTCAACTTCTATTATATTTTACGGGCTGATCCAGGAGCAAGTGCCCGTGCCAGCACAAGACTGACTATTCTTAAACAACAACAATCTATTATATATTCAGAGTGAACTTGAAAATGTAGAATATAATACAAAAGTACTTGTTCCAAGTCCCTGTTTCACTTACCTTTCTACCGTGGATTGAACGATATGCATACACATCTATATACATGCATACACATGTTTATGTATATAAAATAGAAAGATAAGGGTCTAGGACATGAACTGCTTTTGTTTGCACGAATGTGAAAACACAAGTAATTCTGGAAAGGATGCGTTTCCTTTCTCCTAACTATCTTTTTCCTGCAAGGATACACACTAGCGTTATTTCATACAAGGGCTTGTTCATCGATGGAAATTTGACTTCTGTATCCAGGGTTTTATATATGACTGCTGTTATTCATTGAGCTAGCCTGAAATTCCTCTGCTTCCACTAGAGAGCAACCGAAAACCGACATCCAATTAGGTTCTCCATGAAATTATGCAAGAATCGAATTTACATGTTAGCTTAGATCTCACTTCAATTCTGTCTGGGATATTTTTTTAGGGGATGAGATGACTGAACGGTATAAAAGGTAACGTACAACACAATGCGCCACAGAACGGCATCTTCAACAATTATGCCAAGTTACGAAGTCATTTTACATGAACTGGTCTCGATGGAAGGTTATATGGCGGAGTAACTTTGCAGGAGTTGGAACAAGATCCCAGTCTAGGGAGCAGTAACTTTCAATCAAGGCCAAACTAGATGATGGCCATGATGGGATGAAAGAAACTGCTTTCATTTATTAACAATAGACCTTCGTAATGCTGACGAAACCGGTATTTCATAATGCAAAATATTTACTATCGAGCTTCAAAACGTGTAGATGGATGTGTTAAGAAGATTGATGGCAAACGTTAAAAGGAATCATACAAACATGAGCATTCAGAAACGAATTTACCTCTGCCACGGCAATTCCACAGATTTCTTGGCGACAAATCTTCAAATCTTACCTTATTTACACCAATGGTTAATTATCTGGTAGGGGAACACGATGACTATTTTCACTCACATACATAATTTAGATGAGTTCGTCTCTTCTTTCGGTATCCCTCTAACACACACAAAACACATAGACAACACGGAAAGAACCAACCAAGCTTCGAACTAAGTTGGAGGTAACAATGCTTTTTGAATCAATTCCCTTAAACACAAACATTCCGTGAATGTATATATAGGTAATGATGTATGTATGCAATGCATGCATGTAATTTTACACATAAATTTGCTAAAAAAAAAAAGTAAATGAATGGCAAACGTCCTACTTACTGAGGGTGTGGCTCCAACACGAAGGTGTCGAAATGGACAACCAGGTGGGCGTTGGTGGGCGCGTTGAGGGTGGTGACACACACGCGAGCGGGTGGGTAGTGGGCGGGATACCCGGCGAGGTGACGACAGTTGGAGGAGCGTGGGGCGAAAGACTCAGCGACCTGTTACACCACCAGTTCACACTTTCGTTCTCACCTGTGTGCAAGAGAGAGAGAGAGAAATAAAAAATGAAAGTTTAATAAGAGAGAGAGAGAGAGAGAGAGAGAGAGAGAGAGACTCATGAACGTGCAGTAGCCATGACGAGGGATTGATTAATATATACCTGAAAAATTCGATCGACCATCGAGAGAGAGAGAGAGAGAGAGAGAGAGAGAGAGAGAGAGAGAGAGAGAGAGGATGAAAATGCAAAATACCCCTGATGGAATTAATGTCCCCTCATGGAGATATCGAGCCTGGTGCTAAAACGAGCTTCTCCACCAGGAGACCTTAATGGTTGTCATGGCGTTATAGGTCGGATCATTGTTTTTAATGGGCGCTGAAAGACGAAGGATCGAAGTTCTCCCATGAGGACACCCATGGGCGTTCTCAGGCTTTGGAAAGTCTTTTCTTATAATAGAGACATAGCTTCTGGCGACTCAGAGCGAGTGTCGAAGCAACTTTATTAGTCGCAGATATTGGTAACATAGGGAGTATTAATTATAAATGTAAGTCAAATCAACATAACTAACATAAACACGGTAGTAAAAGTCTTAGAATTAGTAGCATTACTGATAATAAGATACCAAACGGAAATAATATTCATAATAATAAAGATTACCAGCAAGTACATTAAATTGCAATTACATGAAATTCCAACTAGTATATTTTCAAAGCAAAATGGTCATTTATTTGATCTGAAAATGCTTTCTATTGTCCCAGCATGAATTGGGTCGTCCTTCATGAACGATACCGACACGTTCTTTAAATCAAAAGCTGTGTGATACCATTAGGGGTGGAAGGGACAGTTTCATTTCCAATTTTCGGAATTAAGATTTCCGAGAATAACGCGTTCAGTAAATAAAAAAAAAACATGCTATCCATATACTATTAAATAAGATGTCACACAGTAATTTCTTTACATCTTTTTCTTGTTATAGTTACCTTTATGACCAATTCATTCAGCAAATAAATTTGCCATATTGGCAGCCTTTACACGCGACAGAGTTCACAAATAAAAATATCGTAATGGTACTATCTCAATTACCAAAATAAACAATCCATTTTGTCGGCCAAAAGGCACCGTAATCACTTGTCATGAACAGGAAAAATGAACATCTGTTTGGTAAAGAGCTGAGCCATTTTAGTAAAGACGCTCATTTAACAGACACACAAAACAGATTCGCTTGAGAGGTTGCATTCACGTCCCATCCT
Source organism: Macrobrachium nipponense (assembly GCF_015104395.2). Classification (NCBI taxonomy): domain Eukaryota; kingdom Metazoa; phylum Arthropoda; class Malacostraca; order Decapoda; family Palaemonidae; genus Macrobrachium; species Macrobrachium nipponense. The sequence continues at coordinate 97,635,943 of NC_061108.1, forward strand.
CGGGTAATTTTACATTCTGATCAGAACCGGACTACACTAAAACTCGAACCATGAGGTTTATTAGTAAAGCAATTATTCATCTACTATTGGGTGAAGGAATGAAAAGCTTGGGAATATTTGACAGGAAGTGGAGAGGCATGGATTTATACATGGAATTATTTATTTAGATACGAGACAAAATAACAGAACGCCGGGCTTGTATTAGTGAGGGTCGTGTCGTTTGATTTCGAACTATGGCCCATCTGTCGACCTAGCTCTAAATGTACACCAAAGACAGCTGGGGTTACGAAGAAGGACATGGGGCAAGTAACCTTGCCCCTGAAGAGTTGCTGAAAACTGGAAGGCGCTACCATTTAGACGCCAACCCTTATAAGAGAGGATAAGGCGCAAGGTCACAAAAACATACTTTAATAAATATACATAACACTTCGAGGCATTCGACTTTATCCATGAATCCGTTCGTTTAAAAATGACTCCATATGCCATCGAAAGATCACATTTGTCTACTTACACGATAGGTTATTGCTTTTGGCAATACTCTCAAGAGAAACATAGCTACATGCAGCTACTATATTTGTAGGACAATAAATTGTAGGCATAATTCATAGCCAATCTACCAGACTGATAGTCTGCTTATCTCACACAGTTAGGCATAAGAAATAACTTTCTTTTCGAAAGAACAGACTGTTATTATCACATAATAATAAGAATAGAAATAGCTGGATCTCTCATCCAGATAATAAACTGATTTAATCCACAGACTACTAGTAAACGTAAAGAAATGTTGCCGTGTACATGATACTAGGGCACGTTTGTAGCATCACACACTAAGACATGATAAATGAGAGAGAGAGAGAGAGAGAGAGAGAGAGAGAGAGAGAGAGAGAGAGAGAAAGTTTCATTGACTTTATTCTCGATTCATGATTTGTAATAAATTAGGTATGTAAATTCCACCCCAACAACACCCCCCCCCCCCTCACAAAAAAATATACATTATACAAAATAAGGCAACTCTCTCAATCACTGTTAATATACAATGTTTCTCCACTTTCATGGAGCCCAATCCTCTTCTAATTTTCTTGAGAAGGACAATGGTTTATTTGGCGTAATAATCAGAGCATACAATTCGTTAATCCAGCTCGTTCCATAAAAGCTTCAATGGTAAAGGTTATACAATTTCATATCTGCTCAGCACACACATTATTGTAAATTGTCTGATGTTTTACATGTGATTATATATATATATATATATATATATATATATATATATATATATAATATATAAATACATATAAAGTTATGTACATACATATATATAATAATAATCCAAATCATGGTAATTTATTACAATGTTCTAACCGAACTGAATATAGTTCTACCCTTCAGGAGTATCTGTGCACTTCTCAGATTTTAGATGGTGATAGTGAGCCTCAGCCCACTGCACCTGCTAAGAAGTCAAGGGCCACCCACAGTGTACCCACAGGACACCATAAGTGAAGTGATCAAAAGTACGCCAGGTCACAAGTAAAGGCAAATATACAAATTCTCTTAAATTTCCTAGTTTGGTTGATAATACAAATCTTGATAATATAAAGCAGATTTACAATACAAACAAAAGGTCAGATACTTCCAGTTTAGAAAAATATGCAAGAAAATTCTAATTTGCCAGGTACACAATTTAAAGAATACCCTTGTACGTAATAATGGCAAAAATGTAGGTATATAATGTAAACATATATACAAATATACTTAAATATATATATATATATATATATATATATATATATAGTATATATATATACTATATATATATACTATAGTATATATATATATATATATATATCTATATATATATATATATATATATATATATATACACAAATATATTTCTCTCTCTTTCCCTCTAAACATTCTACATTAAATCAATTTCCTTCTAAGTCGCAAAGCTGATTGCTCTACGGGAAATTATTTACACTTGAAAACTACGGGTTTTCCATAACTAAGCCATATCCTCTAAATTAAAAAATGATGGTATGTTGTTTAGACACTTTTCCTCTTTCTCTACTTTCTTGCCTTCCTTTCGGAGGCCAATATTCTTCAGTTCTTTTATTTCTTTTTAAGATTACAGTTTTCCTTTATTTTGTCCATCTTCCTATAATTAAGTATCTTGTAATCCAACTCCAGTTGAATGTCTTTGTCTTTGAGATCGTTCAGAGATCTTCCACGCGGTCCTTCAGATTCTTGATTGCATTTCCCGCATTGTTTTTATTCGTTTGATTTCTTCCTTTAACTCATGAGCTTCTCTCTCTTTGGCCACCATTTCTGCTTGCAGATCGCCAGCATGATTACGTAATTCATTTACGGTCTTCATCATCCGGTGCACTTCCTCGTTCAATGCATTTTACTAGTCTGTTCATAGCCGTTCTCTCTTGCTTCCTCTCATCCAGTTTCATCGTCCATTTCTTGATGTTTTCTTTCCACGATGAATACTTCCACTCTGAAAGGAACTACGTTTCCTGTTGTACGAAGCCTTATATTCTTGTTCACTCTAAACATTTACTCCATTTTTTGAAATCTTAAAATTCTTGAAGTAAAAAACCAACTAATGTATTTTCATTCATCCTGATAAACTCCTATCAAGTGCTCATGCAAATGTATGTTACTACTACAGGAATAAGGGAATGGAATATAAAATTGTGGTTGCTCTAAAACTGTCCATTGGAGCGGAGTAGGTTTCCAGCTTGTTATTGCGAAGGTTGTCAGTGGTTGCATTTATTTGACTTGTTTTAACACACAAAAACATACACATATAACCAAAACATTATCTAGAAACATAATTTCTTGAGTCGTGTTGTGGAAAATCTGGTTTATGGGCCATACAGTTAGCCACGCCAGCAGGCATATGATAAAAATCTTAATATAAAATGAAGGTCAAGAAACTGATGATTTTCAATACGAAAGTCGACATTTTTACACGTACAGTACGATATCAAACTAATTTCATTCTCTGAGACTGTAGCCACAAAAATTTCACCACTTTATATATATATATATATATATATATATATATATATATATATATATATATATATAAAACTTATGGGTGGTTGCTTTCAGCTAGATACGCCAGGCACCTATGGCACGAGAGGTGCCAGATAGTCTGGTACTAGTGCTGTACATTAGAAGTCGTAACTGATGTATAGTTAATATTATTACTATTATTATTCATTAACTTAGATAATTTTTATTATTTATGTTAATGTACCTATGTAATTATTTCTGTGCTGTACTTCAAGAGTACTTAAATGTACTTGATTTATCAAGGAAATCTGGCCAAAATAACAATAAGATTTCTGAAATTTGAAGTAAAGTAAAATTACTCAAAAATTCGTACCAAAGACCAAGTGCAAGTACCCTTAACTGGACCCAAGCCTGATATATATATATATATATATATATATATATATATATATATATATATATATATATATATATATATATATATATATATATATAACCCTGATCACAGTCTCTTGATCTAATAATTAATTTCTTGAATTCCTAATATCTCTGGATAACTTCCCCTTCAAATCTTGAGAAAATATTGATAATATAAATAAGTTTAAATTATCTCATCTCCGCAAAACAAAAAAATTGTCAGCTCCTAATAATACAACACAAGAACATAATGCATCGAAGCTCACATCTAATCATTTATCACCTGTCGGATACATTTCCTGTAACTCTGGAACTTACAAACATCCATCCTCACTCTAAAAACATAATGAAAAGCGCATGTAACTCTTTGGCTAAAATGTATTAGAAATCTCCATGTTATACTCATCCCAGCTGTAACACTATAAACTACCAAGCCACACGCACACACATCCACAATATATATATAAATATATAATATATATATATATATATATATATATATATATATATATATATCCGTAACACACACACGTACACACACACACACAAACACACACACACACATATATATATATATATATATATATATATATATATATATATATATATGTACACACACACACACACACACACACACACACACACACATATATATATATATATATATATATATATATATATAATATATATATATATGTATATATAAAACCTTACATCTCCTTGTTAAGCGTTCCGCTCTGCAACAGTAATTTAGGATGAGATTATTCGCGCTATGTCCTATTCCTACTTAAGGCTGCTACGCAGCACAGACAACGAAGACAAACCCATAATTCACAACATGGCGGAAAATCCTTATTTTGTCGTGAAACCGGACTATATCGCTTTTGTTGATACCCTCCGTATCTGAATGTTTCTCTGATCACATCCCACAGTCGTCCCAATACATGCACCGGAAAACAATCAGTAGCTTGCTTAACTTCAATAGGTTCCAAACAAACTCAAGCCTGTGATATGTTTATCCCCATAGAAAAAAAAAGAAGAAAGAAAAAAAGAACGTTGTGTATCCCCTCCAATGCATTGTTCCCTCGCGTCATTATTCATCTATCATATACACTCACACGCTCGACATGTTTTGGATGAGACGCTCTTTCATTTCAATCGTTATTGAGAAACAGAAAAAACAGTAAAAGAGAGTGAGGGGTATTTCCTATTTCTATCAATCTGCTTTTATTTTTATTGGGAATTTAATTCAAATGACCTTGATTAAGACTGGCGAGTTTTCCATAGTATTGATTAATACTTATTACATGCGGGGCCTAAGTAACTTAGAGTAATTATCGGACTTCATAACTTCCTTCGCACTGATGTAAAAAAAAAAAAAAAAAAAAAAAAAAAAAAAAAAAAAAAGTGCCCTACTATTAAATTGTTTCTTGGATACCGGAAACTAATAATTTTACATATTTTCATATACCTGGAATTCAAACAATTCTATTTACGTCTAAGTGCTACAATACAAATCAAATCTCGTTTTTGTAATGTAATCGTGCCAAAACTATGTAACATTAAGAATGTTTCTTCTCTATTTATTTCTGGACCACAAAACTTTCTAGACCACCCACCGAATCACCGATCATTAACACCGCAGGCAGATACTAAACAAAGAATACATAAATACTGACACTAATACTAATTCTTCATTTACGGGAATGAATTCTTTCCCTATAGTTTCTCGATGAGATTCATTAGAAGGCGACGGAAATAATCTGACTGACCAGGCTACCTAGGCAGCTGTTGGTGTCACCTAGATTCAAAATGCAGCACCTAAAATACGGTAGAAGGTTACAGGGTTACAAAGCTGATAACGAATACTAAGACGATGTTCAAACATTGCATTTTAAATAACAGAGCATAACTGAACTCAATATAACGTGAGTCAGTTGGTGCATTTAAAAGTAGGAGATATACGAGTACCTGCACAGTGTCTTGTGGTTTCCTCTAACTGTAAACATTGTAGCTATGTTATGATCTTTATCAGTGAATGCTAATATATATAAAGAATAAAATGGCAATAGACTATACAGAACTCATAAATGTAAATCTTAAGGTTTCTTCTATCGCATTACCTTCTGCATTTTC
>NC_061108.1:97642016-97675848 GCF_015104395.2 Macrobrachium nipponense
AACGCAGCGAACTGAGCATCCTTACATATCCAGGTTCAGTTCATTTGTATTCTGCATCGATAACATGAGAGGGTAGGAGGATGAAAGAGAACGAGTCACAGGTATAGTATCTTATGTTATCATCAAATTCCATGAGATTCTAAAAGAATTATTAAGGTAAATAAAGTGCAATGATTAAGAAATACCCTTACCCCAGGCTCCAGCCTTTCACACTTTTTGTTGTTTCAGGAATTACGAAGACTAATTAGTTTATTCTCTTAGAGAAACTAAAATGTACTTAGTTCTGAACAAGTTTTGCTAACTTTTTTGTCGAATTCCTGATAGCTGTTGTAACTTTTTATCGTAAGTTGGCCATTGGTTGAGACGAACAGAGAAATTTTGGGAGAGGCATTGTTATGTAGAAAGCAATAATTAAATATTTTTAAGCATATATTATTATTATTATTATTATTATTATTGATCTTGAAGCAGTGTCCGTCCTCGTTTATATTTGGAGTCGACAGCAGGGGGTCTGCCCCATGCTGATCTACTATTGGCTGGTGGCGGTAGGTCTTCGTTTTCATTGGTGGCTTGAACCGGGTCTCAAGCCACTTTCCACGCGTTGATGGTTGCGATGCTGTAAGTCCTGCAGCCGCCTAGACCTCCTTAGCGGCGCGGTTACGTCGATGGGCGTTTCGCTACGCTGCGGGACGTCACGGCTAACTTGATTATGGTTGGCTGCAGGAGTATCTCGTTCGGGGGGCGTTGTCTTCCGTGGAGTTGTCGTGCTCAGTGTGTCATTGTTGGTGGCAGGTCTTCTCATACTCGTAGGGAGGAGAAATTCTTCCTGCGTCGTATTTAGAATAGGTTTCAACTTGCTGGATGAGAAAGCGCCTCCAGCAGGCGTAAACCGACGGGCATCCAGGGGCCTTCCCGATGATCTTCGTGTGTTTTGGATGATCACATCCCGGGAGATGGCCTCTTGATGTTTGGTGCGTGCTTGATTCTTGATAGCCCCTCTTGGGCGTGGCAGGAGAGTCTCTTCGACAGGCGCATGGTTAGTCATACCAACGTAGGCGCCGCTGCAACCGCGGACTGGGCATGTATATTGGTACACCACATGCGTCTGCTTCAGGGGGTCTCGTACCTGTGGAGAGGGGTTATTTTTCATAATAAGGTCGCGCGTCCTCCGATTCTGGTAGTAGATAATTAGGTCGATATTTTTGGTGTCGTCGGTCGGGGATACATTTTCAGAAATAATTTTCTTAACTGAGTCCTCTTCTTCACGGTAATGAGAACTCATGAAGGCTTTATAATACAGCTTGATATTTATCCTGGGGCGGGGTTGCGGGCTCTCACTACCGTACCATTTCTCCAGGGCTGTACGGACTTCTCTGCTTATTGATTTATTTGAATACCCGTTATTTACGAGTACTTGGGAGGCGCGGTCGAGTTCCTGATGAGTGTCCTGCCAGGTCGAGCAGTGGGAGAGGGCTCTCCTGACGAAGGCCCTGACGGTCGTGCTTTTGAATCTGGCGGGGCACTCGCTGTCACCATTGAGGCAAATAGTAATCAAGACTACCGAACTGCGTGCTCTCCAGAATGAGACCAAGAGACTGCGGCAGGAGTGGGAGAGAGTGAGAAGCAGCCCTGGCACCAGTGAAGTAGGAGAGGAACCTATAGCAGCACGTCCTGGTGCCCTTCGAGAAGAAGGTAGTCATGGATTGGACAACACCGAATTCGATAATCCTGAACGTGACACACCCCATTGAAAGAAGACAACCCCGCAGGAGATGTACCAATGTACCCTGGGAACATCGAGAGATGCCTCGCCCGCCTTCAGGAGGACGACATGAAGCAACGGATGAGAGGTGCCCTTCGTAAGCTCATTTCCCTGAACGGCGGCAAACTCCGTGTCCCTGAACGAACCCAAGGATATATTGACCTTACTGACTACGACCCCACCCCCGATCAAGACGCCCTTCTGAAGCTGGGTCTTAATTGCCACTTCATTTCGAGACCCAGACCTCACGACAAGAGACTCGAAATCGAGTTGCTCCTCGACTCCATCCAGCAGCTCGAAGCCCGGAGCATCGTGAGAACTACCGACGCCCTTCAACCCCTCCTACTTGCTGAAGCCCTTACGGAGAGGGGCTCGCACTCCAGCGGGATCCTCACCAAGGAGATGAAGAAAGCGGCGAAGGAACTGAAGGAGAAAGAGAACATCACGGTGCGACGCGCGGACAAGACGGCAGCCTTCGTCTTGATTGACACTGCTGAATACCACGAGAAGCTGGATGCCATTTTGTCCGACGAGAACAAGTTCGAGAGCCTCACAAGAAACCCAAACCCGACAGACGCATCAGAGGGAGGCCAACGGGGTCATCAGTGTAGTGAATGCTGCGACTAACGCTGTCACCTCCCGCCCATACAAGGAGACTACAGCCTGGGTTATCTATATGGTAACATAAAAACTCACAAACCAGGAAACCCCCTCCGGCCGATCATCAGCCAGACGCCCGCCCCTACTTACGCCTTGGCCAAACGTCTTAACCAAATTTTGACCCCCTACGTCCCGAGTCGGTACAGCCTGCAGTCGTCAGTAAAATTCCTAGAAGTCATCAAGGACGCCCCTGGCACCGGGATTATCGCCTCGCTGGACGTAGAGTCCCTGTTTACGAACGTGCCTGTCGACGAAAACTATTGACATCATCCTTGAGCATGTTCTACAGGAATCAGTTGACGGCGCCCCTCAACATACCCGAAGCCTCGCTCCGTACGCTGCTGGAGATCTGCACGAAGAAGGCCCCTTTCTCCACCCACCGTGGCCAGATGTACCGCCAAAAGGACGGCGTAGCGATGGGCTCTCCCCACTGGGGGTACTCTTCGCTAACTTTTACATGGGAACCGTGGAGGAACGAGTCTTCGCTAGGATGCAGCAACCCCGCAGATATGGACGATATATCGACACATCTTTGTTCAAGTCGACGCCAGAGAATGAGGTAGAAGCCCTCCATCAGGCATTCAGCAGTGCAGCGTGCTGAATTACACGGTTGAATACAGCACCGACGATCGGCTCCCCTTCCTCGACGTCCTTGTGAGTAAGACGGAAGACGGCCTCCGTACTTCCGTCTACACAAAGAAAACCACCCTAGGACTTTGCCTCAATGGTGACAGTGATGTCCCGGCCAGATTCAAAAGCACGACCGTCAGGGCCTTCGTCAGGAGAGCCCTCTCCCACTGCTCGACCTGGCAGGACACTCATCAGGAACTCGACCGCGCCTCCCAAGTACTCGTAAATAACGGGTATTCAAATAAATCAATAAGCAGAGAATCCGTACAGCCCTGGAGAAATGGTACGGTAAGTGAAGAGCACCGCAAACCCCGCCCCCAGGATAATATCAAGCTGTATTATAAAGCCTTCATGAGTTCTCATTACCGTGAAGAAGAGGACTCAGTTAAGAAAATTATTTCTGAAAATGTATCCCCGACCGACGACACCAAAAAATATCGACCTAATTATCTACTACCAGAATCGGAGGACGCGCGACCTTATTATGAAAAATAACCCCTCTCCACAGGTACGAGACCCCCTGAAGCAGACGCATGTGGTGTACCAATATACATGCCCAGTCCCGCTGGTTGCAGCGGCGCCTACGTTGGTATGACTACCATTGCGCCTGTCGAAGACTCTCCTGCCACGCCCAAGAGGGGGCTATCAAGAATCACGCACGCACCAAACATCAAGAGGCCATCTCCCGGGATGTGATCATCCAAAACACGAAGATCATCGGGAAGGCCCCTGATGCCCGTCGGTTACGCCTGCTGGAGGCGCTTCTCATCCAGCAAGTGAAACCTATTCTAAATACGACGCAGGAAGAATTTCTCCTCCCTACGAGTATGAGAAGACCTGCCACCAACAATGACACCACTGAGCACGACAACTCCACGGAAGACAACGCCCGACCCGAACGAATACTCCTGCAGCCAACCATAATCAAGTTAGCCGTGACGTCCCGCAGCGTAGCGAAACGCCCATCGACGTAACCGCGCCGCTAAGGAGGTCTAGGCGCTGCAGGACTTACAGCATCGCAACCATCACGCGTGTAAAGTGGCTTGAGACCGGTTCAAGCCACCAATGAAAACGAAGACCTACCGCCACCAGCCAATAGTTGATCAGCATGGGGCAGACCCCCTGCTGTCGACTCCAAATATTATTATTATTATTATTATTATTATTATTATTATTATTATTATTATTATTATTATGAAGGTGAAGATGAACCCTATTCATATGGAACGTGCCCACATGGTCATGACTTGAAACAGAAGGTAATGGGAAATATGAAAAGAAATCACTAATTAGAAAAGAATAAATAGATTAACTAATTAACCACAGTCCAACGGTGTGAGGAATAAACGACCTTTGGAACTGAGAAGTCACTGACTAAGTTTAGAGGCTATTAATTAACGCTAAGACTGGTCTTAATTTCATAACCACTGCCAAAATATTACCTAAGTACTGATATATCGATATTCAGTTATTTTGAGTCTGCGTCGCATATCACCTGGTGTTATATATTTATTTATTTATATTTTATTTTATTTTTTTTATGTTTTTTGAGTGGATTAGCGCTTAGTGTCGAGTATAGAGAGGATTGATTCTTGGTTAACTTCCAATAATGGCTTTCATTTCTTTACATGCAAACGTCCTTTGGCCCGCCTCCTCATTGCCATCACCAATGCCTTTCCCATAGGGAAGTTAACGACATACTAGATTTTGTGAGATTTGTACCTGGGTTATCTTGATGGGATGTGGTTAACTCTGGCTTATTCAGCAGGTCCTGCTGCCAGAGGCGTACTGGACAGCTATAAGAATAATTTAAAAGTTACGAAAACTACACCAGTGCTGTAACTGATTAATTAGTTTGGTAAATGCAGGACCTAGTCTCACTTGAGGTCCTTTAGATGTTAATAATGGAGACTCCCGATGTTGAAACTTTTATTTTTTTAACGGAAGAAAAACTCAAAAAAGGTTGACCTTGTTTGTAATAACATAGATTAAATACTGCAGTAGTGATACGTTTTCATGATAGGTAGACCTTATTTATCAGAGAACACTTCTTATTTTATAAAAGGGATAAAACTCTTCAGTGTTTCAGGTGAAATGAAGAATTTCGTATCGGACCTTACAAATTATACATGTGATTTTCTCCTTTTTCCCAACAGGCTAGCAACGAAAGGGTCGAGAACGACCCACGACCTTTACTGGAATGACAGATCCTGCTCGGCTCTGAATAGCTACATCTGCGAGAAACCTGTGCCAGGAGGTCAGTATTTTATCTCAACCTGCAGTTATTATTATTATTATTATTATTATTATTATTATTATTATTATTATTATTATTATATTATTATTATTATTATTATTATTATTATTATTATTATTATTATTATTATTATTATTATTATTATTATTATTATTATTCTTTGAAATGCTGACTGATAGTAAGGAACACTAGTTTCTGTCGTTGGGAGGCTATCATCTTTATTATTTTGAAATTGGTATAATAAATAATAATAAGTAATAGTAGTAGTAGTAGTAGTAGTAGTAGTGGAATTCTGCATTCACCACCTTTTCCTTAACCAGTCTCAAACATTTGTTTGACGAAAGAACTACGTGTAGCGAGCCTGAGCCTCTTTTCCGGCGTTCTCTTAAAATGTTGATATATTCACATCCATTTGTGTATGGGAAATGAGAGCATTCCAGTTGCATCCGAAATATCAAAACGAGGTTCCATAACCGATTCCATCGGGATGCCGAGTGGAATAGTCGTTTGCTTTTGATGATAAAACACACTCAATTGGCCATTATGTCGTTAGCTCCTTTATTCATTCGCTTCTTCGTACATAGCTGGTTCTTATACAGGTTATGTCGAAGGGCTTGAATTGTTCTGCGAAAGTGTTGCGGGAGTATGCGTTTTCAGCATATGCAGTGTGTGCATATATATGTAGTATATATACCCAAATATGTTCTAGGCATATATATATATATATATATGTATATATATATATAAACATAATATATATATATATATATATATATAAATATATATATATATATATATATATAATATATATATATATATATATATATATCATATATATACATATACATACACACAAACACACATATATATGTATGTATATACTTAAATATATAAATAAAATATGTTTGTATATAGTATACGTATTTTGTGCGCACGTTTTTGACCTCACACATATTACCGCTTTGAAAGGGGTAGCGACAGAGGGTTATAATACTTGAACAGCTTGGTCTCGACAGTCTGCTTTTAAAGCTTGGCCATTCTTGAACTAAGTATGCATTTATCATATTCTTGTAAATAAGGATGTGGTCTTGAGTTCAGTAAAGGAATAACTAGGAATAATTTGAAAGTTGCTGTGTTGTTATTCTTCGGTTATATGGTACGATCTTGGCCGTTAAGATTCTTTCTTCTTCTTCTTCTATTCTAGTGTTGTCTTAGCCCCGTTTTCCCCCATATTATGGTATTTGAATATTTTTTTTTGTGCGTTCTATATTTCTGTTTTGAAATAGCATTTGCGTAGTGTAGTCTTATACGTGTCGTAGTATATGATTATAACCGGTCCCAATTTGTTACATTGTTTTCTTATTACTCTATATCCTGCGTATTACTGTGCTTTGCTCTCGTTTCTATATTTTCTCATTTCCATTTCATCTTCATTTTTCATACCTACTCTGCTGATTAAACCCGTCTATGACGTCTTCCCCAAGAGGTCATGTCCTTAATTCACTGATGTTCTAAAGAGAAATGTCGAAAGGAATGTGTGCTCATTATTTAGATCCCTTCTTTAAGAAGTTTTCCTAATTGAGTTTGGGTTCCTTTTACCATATTCATCGCCATCATTAAATTCCTAAACCTTATGTAAGATTCTTCATCTTGGGCTCGTCCGAAAATGGTATTTCGTAATGAGAACCAGTATAGGTTTAGGAGTTTGTCAGAATGAGAAAATTAAAGATTTTTCATGTAGAAAAGGGGATCATCATAAGAAACAGCTCATTTTAAGGAATAGTTCCTACGCCAAAAGAAAAAGCAGTCTCATGTTTGGAGATGTCTTGGGAGGTTGTAACTACGAATAATATTTCATAATGAAAGGCATTCTCCCTCCAGGAATATTTTATATTGACAAACAGTTTGTATGTTGTAAAAAATTACAACTAAGAAGCTTTGTACTTCTAAATAAATGTAATGATAAGAAATAATTTTATTGCAGAAAAAAATTTACATAAGTAGTAGTTCACATGGAGATAGAAAATAGAAAATGTTCGTTTTGAATTAGATTCCAGGGTGGACATTTGCGATAGATAATTTAATGTAGACGAATTTACAAAACAACATAACTGGAAACATTCTTGTCCAGAAAAATGTGATGAGAAACCAAGTAGCTAAATTTTAATTCGCTGGTGTCCTTGAATCAGACACTAGAAGAGTATTTGTATGTTTTGGCTTATTTGTTCAGTTTCTTTGCTAGAGCATTTAGAACTGATCACTGCAAACAAGTTAGAATGAAGTGAGTCCGTATCTTGTATCCGAAAGGAAATGACACAGCTTTTCATTGATATTAATTTAATATTATAGTCAACATTATTAGTTGTGTCCCCTTTAGCCTTTTCTTCCAAACCTTTTGATACTGAGCTAAATAGTTAATTTGGTTTCCCGTTACATTGTGTGTATGTATGGCATTTTCATACTCCCTAAACATGCCCCTAAAGTTAATCTAGAAATAATCTATTAATATAGAATTCCCTTTACCTTGGCAATACTTATACCCAAAGAGAATTATGCATTAGTCTTCCAATCTTGCGCAAGATTCTAGATTATGCGTACGTAGGGTAATAGTGACTAGAAACCCTCTTGCTGACTTGAGAGTTAACAAGTAGATATCGACTCTGTGATACATATTTCCGTCGAATTCAGCTTCTGCTCACAGAACCGAAATCAGTATGTTAATAACTTGATAAGTCCTCCTCCTGAGAACAGGTTTTGAATGTCTATGACTTCTGGGTTGTAAGCAGGGTGATGGTGACCTTAACTAAGAATTCGATTTTACGGGGTGTTTTATAGCACAAACACACACACACACACACAGATAGTATATATATATATATATATATATATATATATATATATATATATATATATATGTATCCCCCCTTATTCCCTAAACTACACAAACTGGGAACTCTTACCTGTCTGTAAGATGTCACGAGGGCTTATTAAGGGACTTGCGTAAATATAAAAATACTATTTTATTTCCCAAAGCAATTGGTTATAACAAAGATCAAAAATGATTAACATGTCATAATGGCATAAACACCCAAATCTACCCATAAAGAAACCAGTAAGATAACATTCTACCCTCCTGACTATTGTCTAGTATTAGTCAGGTCAGAAAGTCCCGTTTCTAATCAACCATGGAATCGGACCCATCTGTAATAGAGATATTATGTATAAAAAACATATCCCCCACATCACTCTTTTCAAAGTATTTACGTAAAGAGAGTATTTTCACACTTCTCTCTCTTTTCCAAAAGGTAACAGTTTTTTCTAAGTTTTTATAGAATGTGTCCTACCTTTTCGATGGGCGTTTTCTCCCGACACTCGGAGCAACCACTTTTGCCGTTATCTCTTTTGCACAAAAGAATGCGTCTTCCACAAGTACCCTGAAACCAAAGTAGGCCTGTAATACGCGTACAAACGAATGCACATGCCTCGCAAACGGGGAACGACCTCTGAGACAAGTTGCTTGTTCAGCAAATACCTTTTTCTCCAATATGAACTAGCAGCGTACCACCCCTTGTCTCTAGGCGAGTAGAGCTATGTGACTTTATTATTATATAAAACACTTTAAACATATTATTAGCCATTCCCCCTCTTTTCACCTCTTAGATATATATAGATATATATATAATATATATATATATATATATATATATATATATATATATATATGTTTGTGTGTGCGTGTGTCTCTGTGTGTTTATGTGGCTTATAAATAAAATGTGCATATGTATGTATGTATGTTTGTATGTATGTATGTATATATGTATATATATATATATATATATATATATATATATATACGTATATAAAATAAATATTTGGAATTATTCTAGGAAAGATAAATTTGTGCATCGATGGACAGTACGGAGATTAGCATAGCTCTGAGCTCAATTTACGTTGTTAAAAATAGTCCCTTATAATGAATAATAGCAAAGAATACCAAAAAAGAATATCATTTAGGCAGAATGAAAGTAGAGAGGCTTTTTACACCTGGCCAGTAGAACATTAGCTTATAGAAACGCTGTTGTGGTACAGGATGCCATTTCACACATTAAGCATGGAAGATGCATGATAAGCTTTTAAAACACAGAATTTCTGCTGAAAATGAAAAAGAAAAAGCAGGACAGTATTTTATTGCTAATGTGAATTGGTACCAGAACATATAGAGGCATAGTGAAGTGGGCTTTAACAAAAGAAGATTGGGAACGCGTGTAAATTAAAACACAAGGGAATTTAAATCATGCATGGTTAATATAAGTGGTCAAAATCATTGAAAAAACTCTTAAGAGAACAGTCATTTTACCCTCACTCGCCAAGTGAGCTTGTGGATGGGACAGGTGGGTGCAACGCAATATCACTGAGGATTTCTTTATTCATGCTTTGAAGGGGAACCACTGTTTACCCCCCGAATGAACACTGTTAATTAGAATTCTTTAATTGTTTCTGTTTGTAAGATGTGATATTTCTTTTTATATAGTTTTAAATCAATACTAAGTACTGGTCTGGACATTATGAAACCTTGGAAATTGATTGTTATTGCAATGAAATATCGTATGAGAACAGTCATTTTAGTAGTAGGTATCTTGAACTGATTAATAATGATTGCGAGTAAACAACATCTGACCTTACCACATTTTTCAGTGTGGTAAGGTCAGATGTTGTTGTTTCTGTCTAATGAAGGAAATTACCGACGCAAAATTGCAGGTGATAATCTCAACGCTCGGAGGGCCCTGTCATGGAAAATGTTTTGGCTGTTTAGTGAGTTCACTCTTTTCTTCCGTTAACCGAGTGTATTATTTTTAATCTATTATTTATCGGGATAGATGAAAAAGGCAGGTTTAATAATATTAATGTTAAAGGCTGTGATTACACGTTTATGTGATTGATATTTCGAAAGATGAAGTGGCATAAAAGCTGACATTTTTTCACCAAATTGATCATACACATTACAAAAGTAGTGTGAGGTCAGCACCCGATATCCTGTAATTGATCTCCAGGTCGGTTTAACAGCTACGATTTTATATCTGGGTTTCAATAATAACATCTAAAAGATTGAGATGGCTTGGGTACTTGGTGAGAAGGTGAGATGAGCCGTCGGTCACAGTGGGAGCTGATGAGAAAGTGGAAGGTCACTAAATCATGGAGAAAGGGCATAGATGAAGAATGGGAACCGGATGGGAAACAGTAGAAAGTGCTCGCACGTCAAGCCCTTGAAAGGAAAACCATTTTATGAAAGTACTTGGGTATTATTTTGCTAGCCATTGAAAAAATGAAGTAGTCATTTTAGTTGGTTTTGCTGTAAATTGGAGAACAAATTGCTTGATTTATAAAAGGATTGCAGTGGTTCTCAACCGTTTTTGGCTCATGCATAAGCTCCCTTTCACCTTCTGTCAGAATGGCATTAAGCCCCCCCCCCCCCCCCCCCCCCTCCCTCCCTTTCCAAAATTTCTGCTTCAGAATGTGCATTCCAAATAGTATGCAACAAAAATACTAACAAACCCAAGCTAGCGGAGAGAAAAGCCCAGCGTGACCTCTCAGTAATGCGGGCGATGTCCCCGCGTATTGTATGATCCTAGAAATGTGAAAGGAAGACACGAGAAAATACGGGCGGAGCTGTCAGCACTCTGTCAAAATATATACCTTCTTCCATATCATAATAATAATAGAAGGTCTTCAACCAGGGGATTCTCTCTCTCTCTCTCTCTCTCTCTCTCTCTCTCTCTCTCTCTCTCTCATGCAAGAGGCCCCAGCCACGCGTGAATGTTATTATTTGCTGCAAGGTGGTACTAACTCATTCTTTTTTTATATTCTTGTATACTTTTGAGCTGACTTGCCTTTCTTTTGAGAAAAAATCTGTCATAGAAGAACTTCTACTCATGAACTTCACTTTGATCTAACCTGGAAGTCTGCAACCCGATTGATTTTTCTTTCATTGTCGCTGAGTTTAATTGGACAGGGAACCTTATGATCTTCTCTAGCCTAGGGCTGAGTGAGCAGAAAGGAAAAGAAGAGGATGTGAGGAAGAGAGCTGTCTCCTGAAAGATGGAATATTGTAAGTCAGGGCAAAATCAAGCACAGAATTCCAAAGCGCGAACAGATTTGTGACATAATATTTTTGTAAAAGTGTGAATGCATCTGCGTGTGGAAGGAGGTTTGTGCGCTTGTAAGGTATTTGTGGAATACTTTTACATCAGTTGACTTTCGAGGATTTCTTTTTTTCTCGAAGCCAAGCAACTTTTTTTTTTCGTCTTTTTCACGTCGTTTGGCAGAAACATCATTTTGCATATGGAAATTGCCAATAAAGAGGCTAAAAATAGAAGCAAGTATGAAAAGAGGAAGGCTTACCCAGAGATTGTTTGCTCTCTCTCTCTCTCTCTCTCTCTCTCTCTCTCTCTCTCTCTCTCTCTCTCTCTCTCTCTCTCATATCGGTAACCTTAAGGAAGTTCCACGCTTAAACTAAAATCAACAAGCCGTAGAATGAAAACCCCTTTAATATTTGAAGACCCGGGAAATTATCGTTCTCAAGCTATGGTAGGTACTGATAAAAGAAACGCTGTTTAGCTGAAATACCTAAATATACAAGAAAGGAGAGTATTTCGCCTGGTAATCTCCGTGGTTTGATGATTTTGAATTTGCAGCTTGGTGTCTTAACAGTGAATAAATTACGCCTTCCTACAGTATATATTATCACCATAGTTCTGATGATATCGAATTAAAAAAAAGTGATAGATTTGGCGGTTGAGAATTTTTAATTGAATGGTTTCCAAAAAGTATTACATAGTCATTTATTACACAGATTATTATTTTAAATGGTTTGTATGCGAAGAGGCAGTAAATATGTATCCAGTAAATGTACCTGGGAATAATATTTTTGTCCATTTAACCAGATAATAGAAAACCGGAGAAGTAATTTCATAGTAACACTTGAAGGAAGAGAATAATTTCCAAAATACAGGAGAAGAAAGCTTGGGAATTTTTTAGTCATTCGCATTCAAATGTGGAGCATTTAATCATGTGCTTAACTTTCAAACCATTATTCACATATGATTTTTAACACTAATAAATAAATAAGATGTATCCTAAGCACTGAGACCTAATTGTAATCCTTTTACATTTAAAGGACATTTTTTCAATAGTGGCTTCTGAATATTTTAGCCTTCATTTTATATATTGTTGGAATTTTACCTTCTTGTGTATTTTTCTATTTTCTAACACTGTGTCCATGACATAAGATATATAATACGGGCATCTCTTATATGCTCATGTGTGTATTGGCTCGCTTTTGCTCTCGTGCACTGCACACTAAAAATATAGGTTTACGGAATAAATATATTTTTCTTGTGACACGTCTGAAGTGACAGTGATTGATGAACGTAAAAAGAAGGGATAATTCCATGGATAAACTTGTCGAGGCTTTGTTTGGTCGGTTTTTGTGGTCCGTGAAATATACATATGTTCTTATTACCAGTGACTATCTCATAAATCGTCGGAAGTGCTGGTTTTTTTGCTTCTTTTTTTGTAAATAGCAGATTATTCTGTAAACATTTTCCCCTACAACATATACGGAAGTGATTAAACACCCTTCTGTATCGCTGTGGAATTATTGTGGCAACTCCTGGTATCCTGTACTCAAGATTTCTCTTTTATATTGATGACATTTCCCTTGATGCGAATGATGAAGCCTACTTGCTTTGGCTTTAAGAAGCCTTCCAACGAGCTGCTTTCACGCGTTTCACTGCACAGTTACACAGCAATCAAAGCTCACCTTACCAGTGTTTCAGTCACTTGCAGTATTTGCAATTTTTCAAACTTCTCTCGGCACAAAGAGACAGGAGCCAGTGCCTAAGAGGTATTATAAGTGCCATCATTGCATACGTAAAAAAAAAAATTGCCCCTTGCTCAACTTTGATAGATCGTCTCCCAAAACCCAGCACCACAGATTTCTAGAACTCCATAAAAAGAAACAAGAAAGAGCCTTTAGTTGTGTACCGTAAGAACCAGAAGACAACAGCGTATAAATTGATGGAAAAATATTGACACTGTCAGCAGAGACCTAATCCCAAAGAGCGAAGAAACAAGAGTTGGACAACACTCAGTTTGAAAATAGCTTAACCCAACTTTTCTTATTCTGGTTTTCCTAAGGCGTCTCGGTCAAGATGATCACTATGCATCTTTTTGTCTGGTGCTATCAAAAATCGAACTCAATCCATCCATCACGTAACTCTCACCCGCTAAATACTAGCTGAAAACGCTTTGATTACGGATATTTAACATAATATGGAGAAATGGAATTAGAGAATTAATAAATACTGCATCAAGCAGTGAACTACGGATGAAGCCACCAATAAAAATGCAGAAGGTGTAGCACATGGCGTTACTCTGATATCTTTCAGATGTAGTACATATCAACCAGTGGCTTCCCCCACTGCCATCTTATTCTCAGTGCCTCTAATTACGAACAATTCTTTTCCCCTTCATTTTTTCGTATAGTTGTGTTTATTATTCCCTGCACGAAGTCCAGGGAAATGTGGAAAAGATAATTATTAGTAGTAAGGTATGCTACGAATATATATAATGAATATATATATATATATATATATATATATATATATATATATATATGTATGTATGTATGTATGTATGTATGTATGTATGTATGTATATATATATATATATATATATATATATATATGTATGTGAATATATATATATATATATATATATATATATATATATATATATATATATATATATATATATATATACATAGATCGTATACCTTTAGTTAGGTAATTTCGGTAATTTAGAGGAAATCGTTCTTCCGGAGAATGATGCCAGTAACACGAATATTAAGTAACTTAGTTGTATCAATAAGAGAAAACCTGTGGTAGTAGAGGAAATGTATTTACTTTGACATAAAGAAGGTCAAGGCTGTATAGGAAAATGCTGTAGGTCCTTAAGGACATGAATCATAAAAAGCGAGAAGTAGACTGACTCTACAGAAGGGATATTTCCATATACTGGGGTAGATTTACCTTAAGCTAGACATGCCGAGGATTCCACTTCAAGGGTGGATGCGAGGTCAAAAAGATGTTGGTGAGGTGGAAAAAGATTATAAAAAAAAAAAAAAAATTAGAAAATTTTTTCGGTCCCCACTTACGTGTGGGAGTTCCTATTTATCTCTGCCGCCAGACCAAGCTTTGGATGGAAGAGGGGTTTAGTTGTAGGAGTATCATGTCTGGTTTGTAAAGGAAAAAAAAAAAAACTCATGAAAGTTCATAACAGGTTTTAGTTGGGTCTGATGGCTGTAATGAGTCACAATAGGGCACAAGAGAACACTAGCGAGGAGTAGCGCATGGCTCCTGATACATACTTTTGGCTGGTTTTGAGAGATTATTGCCTTGTCAAATATAAAATTGTTATTATATGAGGCGATTGGCTTGTTTTCCCTGTCGGGACCACTTTGATTGGTGTGTTAATGATACAATGTAATGCTTGTTATTATGGTCCAACGGTTTTGATGGTCTTCCGACCCAATTTTCTTAGGATACAGAGCAGGAAACTAATTGATTTGCAATAAAAGTTGAAAGAACTGATGTGAATAATTTTGACAGGATATGATAATGGAATTTGTTTATATCACTATAGTTGATTGAATCAGTACCTCGAATAGCAGACATAATTTTTGGTTCATTCACAGAGAATTAACCTGAAACGAATCGTGAGAGGACGGTTGAAGGTATAATTCCAAGTTTCATTAACGCCCGGTCCGTGTTCGAATCCCAATCAAGCATTGTTTATATAATAGCTGTATTCGTATCTGATAGAATGTGCAGCATTTTCCACATTAATGAGGGAGCTGTCTCATGTAAATGATTTAATGTGCTCAGCAAAGCTTCTTTTAAACATTTAAAGACCAACAGAATAAAAACTCGATATCTGTACTTGGTCAAATCTGTAAGTAACATGGGAATGATACTGTTTATCTGGAAGGCATCAGTAAGCGTCTCTTCAACCAAAGGAGAAGGTTGTAAGAATCAGGACGAGGAGAGAATTGCTCTAGGTTGGCGATCGAATGAACAAACCAGACAACGGACCTAAGATTGGAGATCGCCAATCTAATTTTTGCTTGTGGCCAGCTGCCAAGTGCTACTTAGCATACTGTTCTTAAAGAAAAATATAGTTAGTCCGGTCGGAATAAAATATGTATTTAATGAAATGCACCAGCTCTGTTTATATTTTTTTAAATTTTCCCTGAATTTCATTTTTTATGCGGTTATGAAAAATTTTAACTCAAACTTGAGTCACATTCTATCAGGAATATACCTTAATGCGATCTTACTTACCCTTTAATCGTCAGAGAGTTGACATTCGCGTTCGATGTTTTCCGAGGTAATTGGATGGAGCGTTGATTTTTTTCCCATTTTTCTGAAAAGTCTGAGTATTGTGAATCGTATGTAGTATCTGCTTCGAGAATGCCATGGACCTAGATCAAAAATAGCGCAGAACTTTGTATTGCCATTATAATGTATCTATATAAGGTAACTTTCAAGTAAAATCTGTAAGCTTATGTTTTTGTGCTTGAAAATACCTTTGTGTTAACAAATACTATTGTAATTTTTTTAAAGTGGTACTGGAAGATTACTTTTAAAACCTAAGCAACTTTGACAAAATGGGACAAAAATTACTGAAGTTTTTGAAACTTACCAGTTTATCTCAGAAATAAAACTTAAAATTATTTTATTCCGTTTTATTTGCATTTATACAATCCAGTGTAGTAATTTCAATATTAGTCAGGTATTTAAGTTCATTGCAACTTTGTGATCAGGTTTGCAAGCTGTAGAATGTTTGCTTAAATGTTAATTAAACTGTCTTTATTACAACGGACCTCTGAATTTCTGACAGAGGCACTTTAGAAAAAAATCATTTGACGGGGATTTGAACACCTGTCGAGACAAAGCGAACAAAGAATTTCTCATTCAATAGGAATCTATTTGATCTTGAATGGATATGATAGTACGAACATTTCATAGGAAGGGGAGCCGAAAAGATTTGAAGCGTTGAAGGTTATTAATGTCATTTAGACCTTTCTTTGTAGTGTAAAGTATCGTCTTTCCAACATTGTGTCGTAACTACGGTTCTGCACTGTTCATTGGACGTTAGGTATGTAGTCAAGTGCTATGAAGGTAAAACATGAATAATTTTTGTGCTTAAAAGAACACTAGACGAAAATGATATGAGAGACGAGGAGTGAAGGAAAGGTCAAACTCAATGGTTATTTTTTTACTAGTCTTGGGTACCCTTTCCTGAATTTTATGTGTCACCTGCAGTGACCCAGCTGCCATAAATAGATGTAGATACTCTTATCCACTAATCATAATTGAAAAAGCGAGATTTGTTGAGCTCTCCCCACGTAGAAAAAAAAACTTTTTTTTCTCTCTCTCTCTCAAGTCTGTTCTGGATAATATAAACAGTGCTCTTGTAGAGGTGGGAAAGGATAAAAACAAAGCTTGCTTATGAGGGCTTTAAATGTTATAAACCGACTCGTTGTCCATTTTTCTCTTGTTTATCATTCCCTTGTTGACCAGAAACTTTCTTTCGGTATTTGATGCGTACTAAATTTTTTATTGACCTTCACGGAATAAGTTGCTAATAAGCTCAAACTAATATTTCGGGGTAATTTTATTTTTAGTTTACATTGGCGATAGTCACGAAAGGGTTTTGTTTCAGGACTGTCCCCAGGTTACTCATAATTGTTGTAAAGAAATAGCAATTGGCAGTAAGCATAGTCTTTTAATTGTCCTTCAACAATAACTGGGACTTGGCGCCTTTGTGCAAAATCAACCTAAAGTTCGCTGTAATTGGAGATTGTAACCTATTTATTTTCGTACAAAGGATAAAACAGAAATGAAGGTAAGGTACGTTAATTGTAGTCTGATGGGAGCGAGCGTAGGGATTTGTTTTTCAAAGGCGCTTTACTTTTCACTTTGTTTGTAATTAGTAAATGCACTTTTATTATTCAATATAGGCCGTAATAACCATCATGTGCAAGATAAGAAACCAAGTAATGTTGCAAATGTGTAAATCAGCTATGACCTAAGCAATTAGTATGATAGGACCAAGTTGGATAGGACATCAATATTCGTTTGAAATTGAATCGTGCGACCATATTTTCTCTCTCTCTCTCTCTCTCTCTCTCTCTCTCTCTCGACCGACCGACCGACTGACCGACCGACCGACCGACCGACTGATCTAACTGTTTTTGTGAAGTAAATTCTTCTCAAGGATCCTGATTATTTGATCTGTGCGCATTTTTCACTTTATTTTTCATTCAAGTTATCGCAGCTCTGAGCCCAAATACTGTCACTTGTAATTTTAGAGAGAGTGACTATTTAACAAAATTGATGAACGTGGTAAATAGTTTGAGACACATTCTGTGTATCTGCGAGGTATAATAATTTGTGTAAGTGCCAACTGAAAAAGAGTAAATCAGCAAAAAAATATGAGTAAGGAACCCTTGTATAGATTATGGTTGAATACGAAAAACATTATGGTAGAGACCACGATGATGAACGTGCATTGTTTTCGGTCTTGAAACCACAAAAGACGTTTTGTCAGCTGTACAAAACGAGAAGACAAAGTACTGTACCTTTACCATCCTCCCGAACGCATTCTTCAGAGGTACCTGGCCTCGCCGAGGTATTTACTGTCAGCGCTCCCTTCTCGGACGATGGTGTTTTCTCAAGGGATGGGTTAACGGGAGATTTTTATTATGTAAACAATGGTCCATTAGGAAAGGAGCTTGGTGATGTTTATTACTCTTATTACCGTGATCTCTCTTCTCGTCTCTCTCTCTCTCTCTCGTCTTTTTAGAAAATGTTGTCATTTTCTTGGAAAAAAAGTATAAGTATAAGATGCTGATCCTTTTTTTAGTTTTTTTAGTTCTTGGTTAAAAAGAAACGAAACAGCTGCAGTTATTATTGAACGAGTGGTAAATAGGCTCAATTATAAAATTAAATTGTTGATAGGCCTTTTCCATGAAGGCATTGCAAGCGTGGCATAACCTTATGCAAAACCCCACTTGAAGTAGAACATGAACTCTGCAGTTGCAAAACAATTTTGGAAAGGCTTAAGGAAGGTAGAGAAAAATAGTTTCCCAATTGTGGACTGCTGCTGCACTCCACTTTCAGGGCACTTCGGAATACTTGTTCCGGTGGGCAGTAGTAATAATGCGACCATATCATGAGAAATGCAAAGTGGGTTTTTCTTGGGTTGTGGTCATAACAACGGCAAATTTGGGTTGTGGGGCTCTCTTTCTCTGTAAAATAAACGAAACCGACTGTCTTCCTTGACTAATATTTCGCCTCCGAAACTCTCGCGAACTCCCATCCCTTAGAAAGCCATTTTCCCTTTTCCTGGTTATACAACCGCAGAGGAAAACTAGATAAATGGCCCTGGGCCTGTTAATAGCACTGCGTCTACTCTCTCCTTCTCCTCCTCCATCTCTCTCTCTTCTCTCTCTCTCAAGGGGGGAAAGTCAGTGAGGATAAAATTCAGATGGCGCATATCCTTTTCGTCTACTTCACATCAAAATCAGGTTCAGGTTTTTGTTTTGTCGATATGAATCAAGACGAGCTAAAAGATGAACCGGTATTTCAATACAATTTAGACAGGAGCGTTGAATAGGCAAAAGAGGCCGACCCAGCGGAAAGCCATTCTCGGAAATGGCCGGGATGTTTCTCGGTTTGCTACGTTGTAATGAGAGAGTTTTAGTTCCTTTTTTCCATATACCTTTCCTCCTTTTCCAGGTTTCTGTGCAAGACAAGATTTAATCTTTTTTGGAGCCATCCTGTTCGTTTCTAGTACAACATATTCGGATTAATGTTTTGACTTCTATCATGATGGTCCTCCATGATCATATGTTAGCCAGCTTTTAACCTGATCTTAAGAATTCATGATTCTTTTAAAAGTAAATAATTTGTTCACAAATAATATTCAGTATTTACTCTCTCCTCTCTCTCTCTCTCTCTCTCTCTCTCTCTCTCTCTGTCTCTCTCTCTCTCTCTCTCTAAAAGAGATTGAGATGTAAGCACAGTGACCAGCAGAGATTTTCACTTGGGTTCCTTAGCAGCGTAGTTCATGAAGTATATATGAAAGATATGCCAGAAATTTGTCAAGAGAGAAAAAGAGAGGGATTGTGTGCTCTGCAATTGTAGAATTCCAACAGTATACCCTCTTGCGAGTTCAAGGTGTCCAACACAACTTCTCACACTTTTATTAATATAGATTTTTTCCAGCTTACGTTGACACATATATGTAAAAAATTGCTACATGGAACCTGCTTGTGATATCAGGTATTGCTCTGTTGCACTGACTGTAGATGCGAACTGCACTCTTATATTCTTATAGATATAAATCTAATCTCTTCATTCGATTTTAGTTCATATAATTCCATTTTTTCATTATTTGCATTAATGACTCTTCATAGTAATAACTAAATATGTAGGTATTAAAACGTACAATCCGTCGTGTTGAGTAAAAGTGAGAAATATTCAAGGCATTTCACCGTTGAGACTCCATTTATTGAAATGTAATTTCTTTGATATTTATTACTGGTGGATAAAAGTGATCTACGAAAGCGAACAAATTCGCAGAATGTTTTGCATTATGAAATATTCTTAGCCTCTTGATATTTAGTGTTTCACAAAGAAGATATTTGGAAGTCAGAGTCGGAGAGAGAGAGAGAGAGAGAGAGAGAGAGAGAGAGAGAGAGAGATAATTTATATGTAGCTCTCAGAATGATTTAAGGTAGGAATTCCTTTAATTATTGTTCCAGTATTTTTACCTTTCAAAAGATTTTAGCTTAGTTTCCTTAAATATTATTCCAGTATTTGTACATACCTTTGAACCACGGGGTGGTAAATATTTAGCAAAATTGAGATAATGATCGACGACGACTTCAAAGGAGGATGCGTGTACTGCCTTCTCTGCCTCACACGACGTCTTTTTGTACATTTGCTTATAAATATACCAAGGGGTTGCTGTTGGGTTTAGTTCTTATCTTTTATGATAGTATGTCAGTTATCAATGTAATTTTGCAAAGAAAAGTGCAAGGAAATATTAGAAAAAAAACCATAATGGTAAGAAAAAGCTACTACATCTTCGTTCTCTTTAGATTTACGTAAATATTTTACAACAAATATGGTCAGAATTTGTTACGAAATTTATTTCTTATCTGTTTTTTAAAAATCATGTATAACTTCGTAAAACTTACGATTGTCTTGTAAAAGAGGCCCCACAACTGGTTGTCAATAGTCATTTTCAACTTCTCATGGAAGGCAGGGAAATTTTTTTTAGAATGTTTTTTCTTACACCATGAGCATTTGCATATCTTCCTCTTTCCATTGATGAGATTTTTTTTAATTTGTCGACCTCAAAATTTACCCGGTCTTGGGTGCTGAACGCCGAATAAAAATTTAAGTTCAGCTGGAATTCCTATGGTATTTAGTGCTGATATAGTTAGGTTTTTCTTAATTAAGAACAAAAATAATTATGATGCGAGGTCTCGAATTTATACCCAACGTTAGATCTTTGCGATGCTCTAAAAGTGATTAAAACTTTGTAAATCTACCATTCTTAACGAAACAGAAGTTTGAAAATTAGCATAATTTGCTCGTTAATATAGGAGCCTTAATATATTCCCTCTGTAAACAACCAGTTTATTCTCAATTATCAGTAAATCCTCTTTTTTTTTAAGTTGGCAATTAAATCCTGGGAGGAATAAACCCACAACGAGGAATCATTATTTTCTGTTTTATCCCAGGTTATTTATTTGCGGCCTGTCGCTTCATTATATTTGCTGCGCTTTCACTGTTTGCCCTTCGTCTCTTATCAGGAGTTGCTCTCGGTTTTGTAGCTTTGCGTATTGACTCATCCTCATTTTTCGTCACAAGCAGCCTATAATATAGCTAATGTTTTTAGGTTTATGTCATGAATGTAACTGTATAACATTAAAGCAACAAATGACAACAACAGGACACGATGATAATAATAATAATAATAATAATAATAATAATAATAATAATAATAATAATAATAATACTAATAATAATAATTATAATGATAATTTCTTATATCATGCTGTGTCGTCCTTTCTGCACCGCTTCGCATGATATCTTCCATGTAAATGTTTGCTCTGCCGTAAGATTCCATCAAGACTGAAACCGCTTGTGAATTACCCAGAGGAAACCTGCTTGCAATATTGTGTTGAGGGATTGCTTTAAATGCATTTCCGTGTCATCCGCTCCATCATACGAGTTTGGTTAGGGAGGCAGCCATCACGCTCGCTTGAGTCTTCCTCTCGCTAGTGGAATTCTTTGCCCACGGAGAGAGAGAGAGAGGAGAGAGAGAGAGAGAGAGAGAGAGAGAATTTTTAATTATATATATATATATATATATATATATATATATATATATATATATATATATATATATGAATGACAAATAACGCTATTATCAGCATACAGACTTGATATTTACTATTGGTAAACAATGTAGTAAGAAACGCAGTGCAAAATTATTTTAAGTTATATTTTATATTATTTTTAAATCCCTGCTCTCCAAATATATATATATATATATATATAATATATATATATATATATATATATATATATATATATATATATATGTATATATATATATATATATATATATTTATATTTATATGAATAACTTGATCACGAAGTATATAAAACGTGATGCTATGTATAAATAAAGGTTTTTTGCCACGAAGGAAAAAATGAAAAAGCGAGATAGCCGAGTACTTTCGGTCCTATTCGGACCCTTTACTGAGGCAAACTGATTTTACAAAGAACAACATAGTAAAAAGAGGCTTAATATACAAACTGACACAACCAAATTAGCCATAAGGGCGATTTTCACTCTACAGAAAGGAGGAGTCGCCAGAGGCTAGCCACACCTTGAAGGAGGGGATACCCGCAGTAAACAAGTGATTCTTCCAGAAAACAGTACATTTTGAAAAAAAAACACGGGAGCATATACAATTTAATATCATGAATTTTTACACAAATTTTCCCAACAAAAATTATTATTAATGAAAAGACGAAAGAAAATATAAAATATATATATATCGAGCAAGAGAAAGAGGGAGAAAGAATATCGAAACAAAAGAAAGAGAGAGAGAGAGAGAAGAGAGAGACAGAGAGAGATAGAGAGCGAGAGAGAGATAATAACTATATACATGTGGGACTAATTTATTAGTTGTTCATTTATTTTGAGGTCCTTCATAAACATCTTACAAATATATGGGTCCAAATGGTACATTCCCAGACTAAGATTTAGGTTGTTTTTATTAGTGATTTGTATAATTGCCGATTCCAGTAAATTTCTTGAAACATAATCATTAGATCTAGCAATTACCGAGGTATCGCGCCAATTAATACAATGAGATTTTTCACTCAGATGGATAAACAGTGCATTTGAAGTCTGGCTGGTTCTAAACTGAAGATATGACATATGCTGCTTAATCCGAACACATACATTTTTACTAGACTGACCAACGTAAAACGATGGGCAATCCTTACAAGGAATTTTGTAAATTATGTTGTTATTTGTTACGGGACTACTCTTAATTAGCATATCATTAATGGCATTGTTATAAGAGAACACTACATTAACATTAAACGATTTAAATATTGATTTGATGGTTTCAAATCCACGAAAATAAGGTAAGCTAAGTACATTTTTAGGCATTTCTTTTTCATTAATAGTAACATTATAAAACTTTTTGTGAGCTTTTTGATAACATAAATCAATTAAATGAGGTGGGTAGCAGAGATCGTTTCCTATCTTTTTTATGTATTCTATTTCTTGGTCTCCAGATATTGTGGACTCGTGATACGCAAATGCTCGTAGGTAACATAGAAGAAAAAATTGACATTTTAATATTAAGATGGTGGCCAGAATAAAAATGTACATATGTTAAATTATTTGTGGGTTTTCTATAAATACTGAATTTGCATTGGAAAGATTCTCTATGTATTAATACATCTAGGAAAGGGATGACATTGTTATTTTCAATTTCAACAGTGAATTTTATGGATGGCACTATTATTCAATTTAGACAGTAAATCATTTACATCGATACCACCAGGTAAGACTACTAAGATATCATCGACATATCGGTACCATTTTAAGGGGATAAGTGTGATATTCGGGAGGTGTTGTCTCTCAAAAAATTCCATATATAAGTTTGAAAGGAGAGGTGATAAAGTGTTATTACTTGGTCCATCGGATTTTTTGCGATTTTTTTTTTTTGTAAGTTATTTCATCATATTTGGTATGGCCATGGGTAACCCATTATCACCTCTCCTTTCAAACTTATATATGGAATTTTTTGAGAGACAACACCTCCCGAATATCACACAGTCTAGTAAAAATGTATGTGTTCGGATTAAGCAGCATATGTACTCAGTTAGAACAGCCCAGACTTCAAATGCACTCTTTATCCATCTGAGTGAAAAATCTCATTGTATTAATTGGGGCGATACCTCGGTAATTGCTAGATCTAATGATTATGTTTCAAGAAATTTACTGGAATCGGCAATTATACAAATCACTAATAAAAACCACCTAAATCTTAGTCTGGGAATGTACCATTTGGACCCATATATTTGTAAGATGTTTATGAAGGACCTCAAAATAAATGAACAACTAATAAATTAGTCCCACATGTATATAGTTATTATCTCTCTCTCTCTCTCTCTCTCTCTCTCTCTCTCTCTCTCTCTCTCTCTCTCTCTCTCTCTCTCTCTCTCTCTCTCTCTCTCTCTCTTTCTGTTTCGATATTCTTTCTCCCTCTTTCTCTTGCTCGATATATATATATATTTATATTTTCTTTCGTCTTTTCATTAATAATAATTTTTATTGGGAAAATTTTTTTAAAAATTCATGATATTAAATTGTATATGCTCCCGTGTTTTTTTCAAAATGTACTGTTTTCTGGAAGAATCGCTTGTTTACTGCAGGTATCCTTCAAGGTGTGGCTAGCCTCTGGCGACTCCTCCTTTCTGTAGGGTGAAAATCGCCCTTATGGCTAATCTGGTAGTGTCAGTTTATATATTAAGCCTTCTTTTGACTATGTTGTTCTTTGTAAAATCAGTTTGCCTCAGTAAAGGGTCCGAATAGGACCGAAAGTACTCGGCTATCTCGCTTTTTCATTTTTTCCTTCGTGGCAAAAAACCTTTATATATATATATTTAATAATATATATATATATATATATATATATATTTGGAGAGCAGTGATTTCAAAATAATATAAAATATAACTTAAAATAATTTGCATTGCCTTTCTTACTACATTGTTTACAAATACTAATAAATATCAAGTCTGTATGCTGATAATATCGTTCTTTGTCATTCATTGCTGTTCTTCCCTTGGTAACAGGACAGGAAAAATTCTTGCAAAATAGTCTGGTGTATTGCTTTAAATACGTTTTGGGGTCGGCCGTAACATCATAGGAATCCGTTTAGGGAGGCCACGATCTCATTCAGACCTTTCCCTCTCGGACGGACAGTGAAGTATTTTTCTGAGAGAGAGAGAGAGAGAGAGAGAGAGAGAGAGAGAGAGAGAGAGAGAGAGAGAGAGAGAGAGAGAGAATAGATGTGTGTATTTTTATTTAGTATTGATTTTGGGGGTGGGGGCGGTTATTGAAGGAAACATCTCTTGCGTTTTATTGATAGTAGAGTAATCTTAATAAATGCCACATGTACTTGATCCACCCGGCCATATAGACATTTTTTTTTTTTTCAGAACCTCACAAACGAAATGTTGTACCCTTGATTTTGTACCTTGGTAGCTAACAGTCTCGTGCGTTGTATTTTCCTGTCATGTCAGGTGTATTGAACAGAGTAATCAGAGAGCAAAAGCTAATTGGTGAAGTGTTAAAAAAAGATCCCTCCTCTGTACTTAATCATTTTCCTGATTTCTGTTTCATTCATACCTTTTTTATAAAAAGTTTGTATTGCCTCCGTTATCTCAGCGTCTTCAGGAAAAATTTTAGATCACTTTACGCAATACTTACCTTTTTGTTTGAGTTCACCAGGATGTTTAATATCTGATCCAATATTATGAGAAACTTTATTCTGTTGTGTGGGTTTTCGTGTTATATTCCTACTGTAGATATGGATCTAAATACTAAAACTACAGTTCTTTTTAATAGAAATTGTAAGGTATTTCACTTAGCATGAGGCTTTAGGACAAATTTCTTGACCATCAGTATCATGTTTCCAAGGAAACTTATCCTTCGAACAAACTATGTTCTTAGCCCTGAGGTAGGCGATAACCTCAAGTAATGGGAAGAAATTTTCTATTCTATTTAACCTGCTTTGATGGAATTCAGTGCAAAGACTTCCCTGTGTCAAGCACTGTGTCACCGATCAGACTTTTAACTAGAGTTTATTTTTTGAAACTCGAAATAATCCAAAGGCAATGTTCCTATGGCAAGGGCTTGATGAACTTGTCTTATTCGCCTCCCTAGCATTAGATATATGGAGAGCATAGTTGTGAGAAATTGCGATTCTGTTAGTTATAGAATGTTATGTTTCTGAAGTTTTGGGAAACAATATTGTGTAAATAAATGTATTTGGAATCTATCAAGCCTCAGTACTGTTGTTACAGTACCTTGACCCAAGGAATCTTGTATTTTAGACACAGAATTCTGCCTGTTTTCTGTCAATCATCAGCTCATAAATGAACCACAATTTTCCTTTTGGCAATACTGTATACTGTTCCTAATTGTAGCCAGCGTTCCAGTCCTAGTTCAGGCTATGGGCCTCGAGGTAATTCGGTTGGATCTGGTAATTGGTTAACTATAGTGGAGTTGACATATCGGGACTTTAGTGTATTCTCAGTACCGCCAATGAAACAATTGAGACACTAGAGAACATTTGCTTGCATATGGCAACTCCTGTCCCATGAAGAAATTGAATATGATACGAAATAAATAACTCGTCGTTCCGTCGTAACATTATGATAAATTTTGTAAGAGGTCCACAATAATAAAACAAATGTTGCGAGATCGTGTATAATTTAAAAACCTTTTACAAAAAGCTTTCGAACCCTCCCTGGGTTCATCTTCAGTCCAAATGAACAATTAGGCACACGTGCCTAATTGTTCATTTGGACTGAAGATGAACCCAGGGACGGGTTCGAAAGCTTTTTGTAAAGGATTTTAAATTATACACGATCTCGCAACATTTTTTATTATTGTGGACCTCTTAGAACATTCTATATACTCTTGCGATAAAAAGTTTTTCCCAATTAGAATCAATATTCGGATATATAATCTAACTTTGGTGAATGAGATGAGCAGACCAAGATGAAGTATGATGAGGAAAATTATTAAATTTGGGTAGAATATCACAGGGAACCTAAAACGCTTTATAGTTGTGCTTTTACACACACACACACACCAATTTATAAGAATTCGAAAACAAAATTGGAGGAAATACAAGGCCCCGCCTTTGGTTCACGGAAGTAAAACATTTCATCTTCGGATAAAGCAAAGCTCTTTTACCCTAATAGCTAATGAAGGAAAACTGTTGAAAGAGGTTGCTCGGAATTTACTTGGTGTTCTGACTCAACAATACTGAAAAACTGTTGAGAAGACGCTTCTGCTAATATTTGATCATCAATAGAATTTTTTGTATTTTAATCGATAAAGCAACAACTCCTGACGTATTACTGGGTTTTCATCAACTTACTCAACATTCAAGTTTGGACCACATTAAGCTAGGCGATGCCCACTAATTTCTTTACTCCTGAGATGTTATTTGCGCCGTCCTCTAATTTTTTTTTTATATTAACCAAATTAGTGCTGTTTGATTCCAGATATATCAAGATTTCATCCTTGTGGTAGATTTTATTAAATCATCCTATGTAAGTAGCGTTCCCGTACAGTTGAAGGAAAAAGCCTTGTTGACTATTGAAAGCTTAACAGAATTTATCAAAATTTCCATCTTATGTCATCCTATCCAAGTAAAGTCCCCATGCGTAAAAAGAGAGAAAGAAATATTTACGACACCTCGGAGCACCTTGTTTTCCAACCATTCGTATAGCTCAAATAGTCGAACATGGGAGGCCTCGAATACTAAGATGGAATATTCCATCTTGTCGAATACCTCATTAACGCCAGCAGCTGGTCTAAACGCGCGCCGTTGGAGTCTTTAAGTGTGACACCATCTTACCTAATACTAACGACAAAGCTGAGGTACTTCATAAAGCTCTTCTCTTTAAATTTTCTTTTTGTTCAGGGGAAAAAAATGAGACATTTGATGATTAACAATTTGGTTAAAGATCAAGATGTAAAGGGTCTTTTCGCCTAAATTCAGAATTCATTTCCTCTTTTGCTTTTTAGATTTCATTTTTCCAGATGAGCAGAAGTTGCGTATTCTTGTGCCACTTTCAATGTGCTTTGTTGATTGCAGTGATTATAGGCCAGTATCATTGTACATAGGTACCATTACTGTATTTGTTATGTGAATCCAGACAGAGAGCTGGAAGGATCAGTCATCTGTGTGGTCCTGGGCGGAAGTCTTGACTCGATCAAGGAAAAGTTGATTGTTTGGGCAGGCTGTTCCCTACTCCCACTCCATACTAATGTTTCTGAAAATTTGACAATAATTGAACGTTGACTCAAAACTTTCTCCGTCACAACGCTTAAAATTATTTCGTCAAATACAGCAAGAAAATTGGGTATTCTTCTGGTTTCCTCCATCTTCTACATCTAATGCAAACTTTAGATCTTTTTCTTTACTGCAAAACTGTACTGCCGGGATCTTTTCTGTAAATAAGTTTTTCGATAGTTTTCTTTCATCCATAGAATAGTAATCACCTTTTATACCAACGCTGAGAGGTATTTTGTTTGAATACTGTAATCTTTTGTGTCAATAGCGATCTTCAGTCGTGCATTTAGCACCGGCTCTCTAAAGAATTGTGCAAGCTTTTTACTTTGCTGAGCATCAACAGCCACATTGTATCGCGAGGCTAAGTTGTCTCAATGTTCATTATCAAAGACCTTTCGGTCCTTATGGTTAAATTGTGTATTGGTCTTCCTTGTTGAGTTATTGTTGCCGATTCTCCAAGTTTAAAATAGTTGCTTTTTTCTTTCTTTCTTTTGTTACATGGGCTTATCTTTATTTGTTGACGTTATGTTTATATTTATGTTTACGTTTTCTGCTCATTCGCATACCTGTTAGTATATACTTGTGTTGTTTTCTTTTTATTTTTTCCATATTTATGAAATTGTATTCTAGTTTGTGGAAGATTAGTTTGCATGCTAGTAGCCTTTTAGGGTTATCCCATGTGAACGTTGGTTCATATTGAATAATAATAAAATATATTCTCTCTCTCTCTCTCTCTCTCTCTCTCTCTCTCTCTCTCTCTCTCTCTCAGTAGATCCTTGCAAAGGTTACTTTAACATCATTATGGGTATCCCGTATGCATTAGTATATGAATGTTAACTATGACCTATTTTTTGTCTTATTTTTCTTAGCCTTTTGTATCCGTTAGGTCTTGTGATTTTGCCGTTATTAAGAGGATTTTATAAGAAAAAAAATATTTGATTTTTATTATTATTATTATTATTATTATTATTATTATTATTATTATTATTATTATTATAGCCCGCCAGGTTTCATCAGCTTGTAAAAGGTTTAGACGGTAGGGGCAAAGTTGTCCCACTACCTTGTGTTAAGTCATGGTCTGGAGAAATTGCACTTTCACGAGTTCACGAGCTAGTTACGATACGGACAAAGCTCATTTATGAATACCAGTTATCGTCTTGAAAACTTCCACTTCCATTTGCCAATTATGCTCTGAAGAAGTTCCACTTTCACCTACCATTTATAATGTTCAGAACTTTTACCTGTTTTTGCCATTCAAGATCTATAGAAATTCCCTTTTCCTCATTCTGGCTATTATTTTTTATTTTTATCTATTTGTTTTTTATTTTTATTTTATTTATTTATTTATTTATTTATTTATTTATTTATTTATTTATTTATTTATTTATTTATTTATTTTTCAGATATGCCACTGTCTGCATGCGAGTAATAGTTTGGAAAAATTCCCTTTTAAACGCTAGTCTCCAGAAATTCCTTTTTGCGTGTCATTTGATTTCTTGAGAAATTCCATTTCCTCGTGGCGGTTATGTTGGAGAATTCGGTTCCATCTTTGATCTTTTTCACGACATCATTAAATTCATTGACTGGATGAAGGACTCAGTACCTTCCAAGATCTTGATCTTTCTGAGGATTTGATGTCGGTCGTCGTAGTTATGTTTGATCTAATTAGTTACAAAATTTTTAAAGTAATGATGGACGCTGTATTGTTAATGTTAAACCTTTGTCTGAGACATGTAAGAGATTGTATGTAAAACAACGCATCGTTTACGTGTAATTGTTTATTATAATACAGAAATTTATTGACTGAAATAGAACGGATAAGAAAGAGTACGAAAATAGGAAAACAGTTTACGCCATTGAGATCAGTGAACTATATTCTTAGTTTCTTGGTAATTGACATTTGACAGAGACAGTTCTGTGTGTGTGTGTGTGTGTGAGAGAGAGAGAGAGAGAGAGAGAGAGAGAGAGAGAGAGAGAGAGAGAGAGAGAGTGTTAAGGCGCTGTCACACTAGCGAAATTTCCGTCGACTTTTTCTGAGTTTGTCGTCGACTTTCCAAAGAAGTCAACGTCATTCCGTACTCTGGTGTCACACACGTTCTTCTTCATACCGTGGTTGTCGTCGTCAAAACGTAAACAAACCATCTGAGCTGTGACTTCCCGGAATGATAAAACAACTATGCTTTGTAACACAAAGCAACCAGTGGGTCGTGCTTGCATGTGTTTAATGATGCTGCATAGAATTAAAAAAGAAAAGTCTTTGGGTTAGGTCCGAGTTAAAAAGACGTTAAAAAAAAAAAAAAAAAAAAAACAAAAAAAAAAAAAAAAAAAAGCTAAGGGCTAGCCTAGATATGGCTATTCGTAAGGTTTTTTTTTTTTTTACACAACCACAGTCAGACTGTATTATAAAGTTGAGCTAGAGAAACACTACAAAAAATGTTAAGATTTGTATTTTATATTTATTTGCTAATGCAAAACAAACAAACAACAAAAACAAAAAAATGAGAGCAGACCTAGGCTATATAACAATCAGATATTCACGATATAGCATGCTTATCTGTATAAAGATCAGCAAGTTCACGAAAGTTTTCCTTGAGTCATGGGTGATCTCTTGGTATTTTTTCATTTGAAGAACCCTTTTTCATAAAACTATCATGCTTATGGTCCCATAAGCATAGTCTCTCACCGATATCTTCGACCGAAAACTGTTCTGGTAGTCTTGTCCACTGTACCAAGAACTCCATCTTGCATCTGATTACTTGAAATGCGCGCTCTCCGAGATATAAACAAACAATAAAGTCGACGGTAGCGATGGGTTGAATTCGATCGGTACCGTTTTCAAAATTCGTGACGACGACACCAGAAAGTCGTCGTCAAAACATGAAAAGTCGACGTCAAATTCAAAAGTCAACGGAAATTTCGCTAGTGTGACAGCGCCTTTACACTTGAATTGGCGCGATGAGAGTATTTTAATAAAAAAAAATCCCGAGTGACTTGGAGATAAAACTTCTGGAAAAATATTGCTTTTCAAATGTTGAAGAATTATATGAGGTGACGGGAACTTTAGATTTGAACGTTCATTTATTTTTCTTGTTGTTACTGCAACAGTTTTCTATTACTTTTGTACATGAAGTCTACGTATTTACATCAAGGAATTGTAGTATGTGTGTGTGTGTGTGTGCGTGTTTACTTCTGTGCATTTGTGTTTTGTTTGTGTGCATGTATAATTTCTTTTAGCCCTGTGTGCTTGTTCTGTCTATAAGCAATTCAGTAATAATGGTGATATTGATTTTGAGAAAACTTTAGTCTCTCTCTCTCTCTCTCTCTCTCTCTCTCTCCCGTATCGCTTGATATGGCATCTTCCGTGTCAAGGTTTTCTCTGCCTTAAATTTCCATCACAACAATGAAAAACCTGGTTGCCCCAGTAGCCAGAGGATAAGAGCTTGCAGTATGACTCAGGGGATTTTGCTTTAAATCGTGACGTGCCATCCGGTCCATCATATGAACCCATTTAAGGAGCCTTCACCACATAGGTACTAGGGGGAGAGAGAGAGTTTTATCTTTAGACAAAACTGTTTTTACTCTTTCACAAACACGGACACACACACACGCGCGCGCACATACAAACATCCACACGTACAATCTGTGTATAAATATATACATATTAATACACCATATAAATAATTTTAATATCTTCATGCATGCTCGAGTCCACGCTTCTATGAAATCATCTATTTCTTATGCAAGGTAGACTTCACTTCATGAAATTATAGGAGCGGGACGTTACAAAATCCTGCTTTTCGTATTCTTCATATACTTTAGGATTCGAATTGCATGCATTGACTCTGAGCAATCCCCAATAAACGTAATTATTTCTGGCTCCTGGGTAAAAACAACAATATATGTTAGTAACTGACAAGCAGCGTTTGATCGATGGTGTGAATGCTGTTAGTGAGCGGTAAACGTGACGAAGGGTGACAGGAGAGTTATTGAGATTGGAAGGGCGCTGACAGCTCTTGCTATAGTGAGGGTCCTCTCTCTCTCTCTCTCTCTCTCTCTCTCTCTCTCTCTCTCTCTCTCCTGACACACACAATGCTGGATTTAAGTCTCTGTCACAAGCAGGCTAATGATATATAACTTTTACATGATGCGAAAATGATATAGAGCTGAATTATTTTATCCTTTTTAAAGCAATCGCGTAACTGAGGACACTATTCTCTCTCTCTCTTCCTCTCTCTCTCTCTCTCCCTCTCTCTCTCTCCATCTCTCTCTCTCTCTCTGAATATTATTTATATATATATATAAGATATATATATATATATATATATACATATATTTAATTATATGTAGTTTTGTTATATTTGGACATTTGAATGTATTTGTAATTATGGCTTAATAATATAATACATTAGCTGAAAAATTTTCTGTGTATTACACAAGCATATTTACGGACAGATGAATGAATGCATTCAAATATACGGAATAGATACCAACAAACACGCACACACTGGTTTTGTTGCGAAAATTATATTTAGGGGCTTATACACACTAAATAAAGAAGATAAGAACATATTTACAAGATAACTACGGGATTAACTGGCTCATCCTTTGGTGACAGGAAATCGGGACACCAGTGCACTGAATCCTTATTTTCACTGATTTTTGGGGCTGTCTATTGAGAAGGGTCCCTGAATTATTAGCTTCAACCTTTGGAATAGTTCGGAGGATATCATCAAGATTCAACTCCCAGTACACGCCAGGAAAGTTAATGTGTGATTGGCTGGTAATGGCAGATTCCAGAATCTTTCTTTTGCGTCGGCTGCTCCTGTGCAAAACGTCTAGGTCTCGCTCTATTAATGCTGTGACCCTCATCTCTTACGTATATATATTACAGTTCTTGAGTTCTTCGATTTTATCTTACTGATCAATTTTTCTTGGATTACGTGAACAAGAGAGAGCTGCTGGCCCGCTTACATAAATATTATTAAAATTTTTGACAAACTTGTTCAAAGCCGAAAAAAAAAATTTTTTTCCCAACATTCATTAATCGAAATATGAATGCAGTAGTTTTTGAACCGCATGAAATAAACAGGTTAGCGGAATTCAGATGATCATTGAAGATTTTTATGTTTGTGAGGATTTGTAGATTCTGCATCAGTTCACAGTTTTTGAGTGAGATGTTGCCGTATGGCCTCCAATTCTTTTCCTTGAGACCCGGGAGAACATAGCTTAAGTTACTCTTCAGAAAAAGACTGTTGGCTCCTATGATTTTACTGAGAAACATCGTTGAAAAATAATTTAAAAAATCAAAAGTTTTCCTTAAATTTGTTCTGGTGTCATGAAAGATACAAAGATGAGTCGTACACATGGCGATCAGTTTGCCAGTTATTTGCTGTCTTTGCGGGAAATGATTTTTCTACCACTGGGTCTAGACTTTAAAGTTACCTGCATTTTGGTGTTCTACAACCGCTCGTAATTACCGAATGAGCACGCCTGCAATTGAAGTAAAATGTTTTCAATATTTTTGCTAGAGCGTGTGATTTAATCGCTTACTGATAGTTTGTGTTTGTGTGTATGTGTGTGTGTGTGTTAGTGTTTGTGGTACAAACAGATGAAAGTACCAGCGGTCTCCAAAGTGTTCAATATAAGTAGAGTTGACCAGTGGTCGGGGATGAAAAGAGGAATTGGGACGCGACTGGAGAGTCGACTGAACTTTTTGGGCCAAATGCTGATGACCATTTAGGAAATGAAAATGCAGAAGGT
>NC_061108.1:97676348-97710254 GCF_015104395.2 Macrobrachium nipponense
ACCTTCTGCATTTTCATTTCCTAAATGGTCATCAGCATTTGGCCCAAAAAGTTCAGTCGACTCTCCAGTCGTGTCCCAATCCCTCTTTTCATCCCCGACCACTGGTCAACTCTACTTATATTGAACACATTGGAGACCGCTGGTACTTTCATCTGTTTGTACCACAAACACAAACACACACACACACATACACACAAACACAAACTATCAGTAAGCGATTAAATCACACGCTCTAGCAAAAATATTGCAGGCGTGTTCATTCGGTAATTCCGAGCGGTTGTAGAACACCAAAATGCAGGTAACTTTAAAGTTTAGACCCAGTGGTAGAAAAATCATTTCCCACAAAGACAGCAAATAACTGACAAACTGATCGTCATGTGTACGACTTATCTTTGTATCTTTCATGACAACAGAACAAATTTAAGGAAAACTTTTGATTTTTTAAATTATTTTTCAACGATGTTTCTCAGTAAAATCATGGGAGCCAACAGTCTTTTTCTGAAGAGTAACTTGAGCTATGTTCTCCCGGGTCTCAAGGAAAAGAATTGGAGGCCATACGGCAACATCTCACTCAAAAACTGTGAACTAATGCAGAATCTACAAATCCTCACAAACATCAAAATCTTCAATGATCATCTGAATTCCGCTAACCTGTTTATTTCATGCGGGTCAAAAACTACTGTTTTCATTTTTCGATTAATGAATGTTGGAAAAAAAATTGTTTTCGGCTTTGAACAAGTTTGTCAAAAATTGTAATAACATTTATGTAAGCGGGCCAGCAGCTCTCTCTTGTTCACGTAATCCAAGAAAAATTGATCAGTAAGATCAAATCGAAGAACTCAAGAACTGTAGTATATATACGTAAGAGATTAGGGTCACAGCATTAATAGAGCGAGACCTAGACGTTTTGCACAAGAGCAGCCGACGCAAAAGAAAGATTCTGGAATCTGCCATTACCAGCCAATCACACATTAACTTTCCTGGCGTGCACTGGAAGTTGAATCTTGATGATATCCTCCGAACTATTCCAAAGGCTGAAGCTAATAATTCGGGGACCCTTCTCAATAGACAGCCCCAAAAAACCAAAAAATCAGTGAAAATAATGATTCAGTGCACTGGTGTCCCGATTTCCTGTCACCAAAGGATGAGCCAGTTAATCCCGTAGTTATCTTGTAAATATGTTCTTATCTTCTTTATTTAGTGTGTATAAGCCCCTAAATATAATTTTCGCAACAAAACCAGTGTGTGCGTGTTTGTTGGTATCTATTTCGTATATTTGAATGCATTCATTCATCTGTCCGTAAATATGCTTGTGTAATACACAGAAAATTTTTCAGCTAATGTATTATATTATTAAGCATAATTACAAATACATTGAAATGTCAAAATATAACAAAACTACATATAATATATGTATATATATATATATATATATATATATATATATATATATATAATTACAGAGAGAGAGAGAGAGAGAGAGAGAGAGAGAGAGAGAGAGAATAGTGTCCTCAGTTACGCGATTGCTTTAAAAAGGATAAAATAATTCAGCTCTAAATCATTTTCGCATCATGTAAAAGTTAGATATCATTAGCCTGCTTGTGACAGAGACTTAAATCCAGCATTGTGTGTGTCAGGAGAGAGAGAGAGAGAGAGAGAGAGAGAGAGAGAGAGACGAGAGGAGGACCCTCACTATAGCAAGAGCTGTCAGCGCCCTTCCAATCTCAATAACTCTCCTGTCACCCTTCGTCACGTTTACCGCTCACTAACAGCATTCACACCATCGATCAAACGCTACTTGTCAGTTACTAACATATATTGTTGTTTTTACCCAGGAGCCAGAAATAATTACGTTTATGGGGATTGCTCAGAGTCAATGCATGCAATTCGAATCCTAAAGTATATGAAGAATACGAAAAGCAGGATTTTAACGTCCCGCTCCTATAATTTCATGAAGTGAAGTCTACCTTGCATAAGAATGATTTCATAGAAGCGTGGACTCGAGCATGCATGAAGATATTAAAATTATTTATATGGTGTATTAATATGTATATATTTATACACAGATTGTACGTGTGTGGATGTTTGTATGTGCGCGCGCGTGTGTGTGTGTCCGTGTTTGTGAGAGAAAGAGTAAAAACAGTTTTGTCTAAAGATAAAACTTCCTCTTTTTCATTTATCCTTTCTCTCTCTCTCCCCCTACTACCTATGTGGTGAAGGCTCCTTAAATGGGTTCATATGATGGACCGGATGGTACGTCACGCATTTAAAGCAAATCCCCTGAGTTCATACTGAAAGCTCTTATCCTCTGGCTACTGGGCAAGCAGTTTTATTCTTGATGGAAATTCAAGGCATAGAAAACCTTGACACGGAAGATGCCATATCAAGCGATACGGGAGAGAGAAGAGATGGACGAGAGAGAGAGAGAGAGAGAGAGAGAGAGAACTAAAGTTTTCTCAAAAACAATATCACCATTATTACTGAATTGCTTACAGACAGAACAAGCACACAGGGCCAAAAGAAATTATACATGCACACAAACAAAACACAAATGCACAGAAGTAAACACGCACACACACACACACACACACATACTACAGTTCCTTGATGTAAATACGTAGACTTCATGTACAAAAGTAATAGAAAACTGTTGCAGTAACAACAAGAAAAATAAATGAACGTTCAAATCTAAAGTTCCCGTCACCTCATATAATTCTGCAACATTTGAAAAGCAATATTTTTCCAGAAGTTTTATCTCCAAGTCACTCGGGATTTTTTTTTTATTAAAATACTCTCAGCGCGCCTATTCAAGTGTAACTCTCTCTCTCTCTCTCTCTCTCTCTCTCTCTCTCTCTCTCACAGAACTGTCTCTGTCAAATGTCAATTACCAAAAACTAAGAATATAGTTCACTGATCTCAATGGCGTAAACTGTTTTCTTATTTTCGTACGCTTTCTTATCCGTTCTATTTCAGTCAATAAATTTCTATATTATAATAAACAATTACACGTAAACGATGCGTTGTTTTACATACAATCTCTTACATGTCTCACACAAAGGTTTAACATTAACAATACAGCGTCCATCACTACTTTAAAAATGTTGTAACTAATTAGATCAAACATAACTACGACGACCGACATCAAATCCTCAGAAAGATCAAGATCCTGGAAGGTACTGAGTCCTTCGTCCAGTCAATGAATTTAATGATGTCGTGAAAAAGAGTCAAAGATGGAACCGAATTCTCCCAACATAACCGCCACGAGGAAATGGAATTTCTCAAGAAATCAAATGACACGCAAAAAGGAATTTCTTGAGACTAGCGTTTAAAAGGGAATTTTTCCAAACTATTACTCGCATGCAGACAGTGGCATATCTGAAAAATAAATAAATAAATAAATAAAATAAAAATAAAAAACAAAGATAAAAATAAAAAAATAATAGCCAGAATGAGGAAAAGGGAATTTCTATAGATCTTGAATGGCAAAAGCAGGTAAAAGTTCTAAACATTATAAATGGGAGGTGAAAGTGGAACTTCTTCAGAGCATAACCAGACCATGACTTAACACAAGGTAGTGGGGACAACTTTGCCACTACCGTCTAAACCTTTTACAAGCTGATGAAACCTGGCGGGCTATATATATAAAAAAAAAAAGAAAAAAAAAAATCTTATAAAATTCCTCTTAATAACGGCAA
The DNA here is from genome assembly GCF_015104395.2 of Macrobrachium nipponense. Lineage (NCBI taxonomy): Eukaryota > Metazoa > Arthropoda > Malacostraca > Decapoda > Palaemonidae > Macrobrachium > Macrobrachium nipponense. The sequence goes on from NC_061108.1 coordinate 97,680,044, forward strand.
AATCACAAGACCTAACGGATACAAAAGGCTAAGAAAAATAAGACAAAAAATAGGTCATAGTTAACATTCATATACTAATGCATAATGATTTTAAAGTAACCTATGCAAGGATCTACTGCTTCAGCTTACAGCTTACAGCTTACAGTTCGTTCGGGTTGCCCCAGGTCCCTCAGTGTGAGGCACCTCTAATGTCTACCAGAGAGTTGCTAGTACATCTTCCGGTATATTTTGCATCTTCCAATCTTGGATGGTCTGGGATGCAGTTTAGATATTTGTCAAGCTTATTCTTAAACACATCTACGCTCACTCCTGATATATTCCTCAGATGAGCTGGCAACGCATTGAATAGACGCTGCATTATCGATGCTGGTGCGTAGTGGATTAATGTCCTGTGTGCTTTTTTTTTCTCCTTTATTTTTCCTGGTATAGTTTTTCTTTGGGGCATATTAATCTACCTCTGCTTGCTCTTTCTGATATTTTTAGTTCCATGATATTTTCTGTTATTCCTTCTATCTGTTTCCATGCCTGAATTATCATGTAGCGTTCTCTTCTCCTTTCTAGACTATAATTTTAAGGATTGTAGTCTTTCCCAGTAGTCAAGGTCCTTAACTTCTTCTATTCTAGCTGTAAAGGACCTTTGTACACTCTCTATTTGTGCAATATCCTTTTGATAGTGTGGGTACCATATCATATTGCAATATTCAAGTGGACTACGAACATGTTTTATAAAGCATAATCATGTGTTCAGCTTTTCTTGTTTTGAAGTGCCGTAACAACATTCCCATTTTTGCTTTACATTTTGCCAAAAGAATTGCTATTTGATCATTGCATAACATGTTCCTATTCATCATCACACCAAGGTCTTTAACTGCTTCCTTATTTGTGATTGTCTCATTATTAGGTCCCTTATATGCATATAGCTTTCCTTCTCTGGCTCCATAATTTACTGATTCAAATTTATCAGAGTTAAATACCATCCTATTTACCTCTGCCCAATCATATACTTTGTTAAGGTCTCTTTGTAGAGCGTTCCTATCTTCATCACAAGTAATTTCTCTACTTATTCTTGTGTCATCAGCGAAACTACTCACTACCGAATCCTTAACATTACTGTCTATGTCTTCAATTATAATAACAAACAGTATTGCAGCTAACACCGTACCTTGTGGCACACCGGATATTACCTTGGTTTCATCCGATTTCTCATCGTTTGCAATAACTATCTGTTTTCTGTTGTGTAAAAATTCTTTTAACCATCTTCCTACTTTATCTACGATATTGTGTTTTCTAATTTTCTTCGCTAATATATTATGGTCTACTTTGTCAAAAGCTTTTGCAAAGTCTAGATAAACCACATCTGTTTCATTTCCGCTTTTCATATTTTTGAATATGTTCTCAATGTGGACTAACAGTTGGGTTTGTGTACTTTTTCCGGGTACGAAACCTGTTGTTCGCTATATTAAAACAAATTATTTTTTATTAAATGTTTCATAATATTTTTCTTCATTACCCTTTCATACACTTTCATAATATGTGATGTTAGACTCACAGGCCTATAATTACTTGCCTCTAGTCTTGATCCACTTTTGAAAGTAGGGTGATATATGCTAATTTGTGCTCATCATAAATCTTGCCTGTATCTACACTTTGTCTTAATAATATTGCAAGTGGCTTTGCGATAGAATGAACTACTTTCTTTAACAAAATAGCAGGGACTCCATCGGGCCCTGCAGCAGCTCCATTTTTAATTTCATTAATTGCCTGCACAATATCAGCTTCATTAATTTCTATGTCAGCTAAATATTCACTATTTTCGTCCCATTACTTCTATATCATTATCTTCATTATCTATTCTAGGGGTGAATTCTCTCTTATATCGTTCTGCCAGTATGTTGCAAATTTCCTTTTTTTTTCATTCGTTAATCTCCCGCTTCAATTCTCAGAGGGCCTATTTCTATTCTTCTTTTATTCATCTTCTTCGCATATGAGTATAATAGTTTAGGGTTTTGCTTGATATTTAATAGGGTTTTTTTCTTCCAAGTCCCGTTTTTCATTTTCTTTTGATTCGTATAATCTTTTTTCTGCATTTCTATCTTACTTTTTAGTTCTATAACTTTCCATGCATTTTTTTCTTTTGCAAGACCTTTTTTCCACTTTCTGATTTTCTGGAACAAGATCCTTCTGTCTCTTGGTATGCATGAATGATGTTTACTTTTCTTCTTCGGTATATATTTATCCACTATTTTTCTCTAATATTTTATATAATATCTCCGTATTTACCCTTATGTCATCACTTACGAAAATGTTATCCCAATCTTTGTTTAATTCTTCATTTATTTCTGACCATTTTATAGTTTTACTGTAGAAGTTGTATTTTCCATATCCTTCCCACTTTTTCATTTCTTGCTTATCTCTGTTTTCACTTGCATTGGAATGAACTGTTAATTCTATGACATTATGGTCTGAAATACTCGCATTATAAAACTATTATTTCTTTAACATAATTCATCTCGTTCACAAATACTAGGTCTAAAGTATTTTCCTTTCTTGTTGGCAGGTGATTTATTTGTTGAATGTTGTATTCTAGTAGCATATCTAATAGCTTTTCGAATTGCCTCTTATTTTCTGGACTACTATTACTCTCTTTTTTATATGTATAAGTACAACCACAATCTCCTATTCATTCTTTCCATTCTACGAAAGGAAAATTGAAGTCTCCAGATAGGAGAATAGTCCAGTCCTTGTGATTTCTACATATATCATCCAATTTTTCAATTATTAAGTCAAACTCTTTAGTATTAGGAGGTCTATATATTACTATGTTCATTAATTTTTCAGATTCAAATTCTACCGCTATTAGTTCACATTCTGAGTTGTTACTATATTTCTCATATTTTTTCCTTGTTTTTTGTCTTTCCCATATATTGCGGTTCCCCCTTGATTCCTATTTTTTCTATCTGATCTATAAGTTTGGAACCCTTTTATTTTATTTGATCATCATTCCCAGTCTCTTGGGAATACCAGGTTTCACTTATATTCATTATATCTATTTTCTTTTCAATTTGGTTAGTTCTTCTAAGTACTCTATTTTTCTTTTTGAGTTTATCGTAACTAAACCCTGCGCATTCATCACTATGATGGTTTGCGTATTTTCTCCTTCATTTAATATTGGTAGTAATAAGGATTTTCCCATGTCTCTTTCCTGTTCTGGTAGGTATGTAGTTCTTTTTTTCATTTCCAGAAATTCGCTGACATTAAAAAATCCAACTTTTCCATAATATTTGATCTTCCTTCATCATAATTATTCATTTTGTGTCTGAATCTGCAATTTTCTCCGTTTCTGCAATATCCTCATTGGTGGTTTTGCTTTTCTCTTTTACCTGATATTCTTGATTTCTCTCTTTATTTGTTTCTTTCTTATTTTGGATTTTATTACTTGGTTGGTTATTTATTTGATTTATGATTCATGGCTACAGGGTGCATATATTTAACAATTTTGTCGAACTTACATCCTTTTCCTTCTTTTAGGTTTTTGCATATTTTTGGATGCAGATCTCTGCAATCATCCCCATAGCCATCTAGGTATGCACATTTACCATATATTTCATAGTTGTGACATACCTTAGGATATTTGTAGTACATCTTTCTCCAAATCTGCAATTCCCTCTTTTCAAAAGGTTGCAGATTTTGTCTTTCTTGTCTATTTTTTCTCTTTCCCGTCATTGTGTAGATCTGGGTAGAGCCTCTTCGGGGATTTTGCTTTGTGTTGTCGTATCGTAATTTATTTTTCTTCGTAGGTATGCTGCTTTTTTGCCTCATATGTAGTATCAATGAGTATCTCTGCATCATACTTTTATCATGTTCTTTGTTTTGCTTATTTTTTCTGTCATTTCATTTTTGTTTACTTCTCTCTCTTCCGTTTTCTCTTCTTCTTCTTCTTCTTCTTCCTTCCTCTTCCTCTTCATCCTCAACTATTTGTACATTCAATCTTGATTTAATAACATTGTCTATCCATGATAGACCATGTTTTGAACAAAAAATTCTTGTATCTTTTCTCATATCTTGCATTACCTCAGCACACTGAGGATGGTCGGAATGTTGCATGCAGTACATTTTTCTGATTAGGTTTTGTGGATTGACTATGCTATACCGGCAAACCTTACACAGTTTTTGCATGCTTTTGGCATTCTTTTTCCTAATGCATCAATTAGGATATTCACAAGATTCACCTTATTCATTTTCTTTGTCGGAATATGTTGGTTTATGTATATTTTCTTTATGAGTCTCTTGACCACTTGGATTTTATTTGGAACTTCTTCAATTATTTTAACAAGATGTTTTCATTAGATTTGTTCCGATTTGTTTGAAGGATTATATCCTTCTAATAATGCTGAGAGAGAGAGAGAGAGAGAGAGAGAGAGAGAGAGAGAATATATTTTATTATTACTCAATATGAACCAACGTTTACATGGGATAATCCTAAAAGGCTACTAGCATGCAAACTAATCTTCCACAAACTAGAATACAATTTCATAAATATGGAAAAAATAAAAAGAAAACAACACAAGTATATATATACTAACAGGTATGCGAATGAGCAGAAAACGTAAACATAAATATAAACATAATGTCAACAAATAAAAATAAGCCCATGTAACAAAAGAAAGAAAGAAAAAAGCAACTATTTTAAACTTGGAGAATCGGCAACAATAACTCAACAAGGAAGACCAATACACAATTTAACCAAAAGGACCGAAAGGTCTTTGATAATGAACATTGTGACAAAGTGGCTGTTGATGCTCAGCAAAGTAAAAAGCTTGCACAATTCTTTAGAGAGCCGGTGCTAAATGCACGACTGAAGATCGCTATTGACACAAAAGATTACAGTAGACAAACAAAATACCTCTCAGCGTTGGTATAAAAGGTGATTACTATTCTATGGATGAAAGAAAACTATCGAAAAACTTATTTACAGAAAAGATCCCGGCAGTAAAGTTTTGCAGTAAAGAAAAAGATCTAAAGTTTGCATTAGATGTAGTAGATGGAGGAAACCAGAAGAATACCCAATTTTCTTGCTGTATTTGACGAAATAATTTTAAGCGTTGTGACGGAGAAAGTTTTGAGTCAACGTTCAATTATTGTCAAATTTTCAGAAACATTAGTATGGAGTGGGAGTAGGGAACAACCTGCCCCAACAATCAACTTTTCCTTGATCGAGTTAAGACTTCCGCCCAGGACCACACAGATGACTGATCCTTCCAGCTCTCTGTCTGGATTCACATAACAAATACAGTAATGGTACCTATGTACAATGATTGCTCATCTGGAAAAATGAAATCTAAAAAGCAAAAAAGGAAATGAATTCTGAATTTAGGCGAAAAGACCATTTACATCTTGATCTTTAACCAAATTGTTAATCATCAAATGTCTCATTTTTGTCCCCTGAACAAAAAGAAAATTTAAAGAGAAGAGCTTTATGAAGTACCTCAGCTTTGTCGTTAGTATTAGGTAAGATGGTGTCACACTTAAAGACTCCAACGGCGCGCGTTTAGACCAGCTGCTGGCGTTAATGAGGTATTCGACAAGATGGAATATTCCATCTTGGTATTCGAGGCCTCCCATGTTCGACTATTCGAGCTATACGAATGGTTGGAAAACAAGGTGCTCCGAGGTGTCGTAAATATTTCTTTCTCTCTTTTTACGCATGGGGACTTTACTTGGATAGGATGACATAAGATGGAAATTTTGATAAATTCTGTTAAGCTTTCAATAGTCAACAAGGCTTTTTCCTTCAACTGTACGGGAACGCTACTTACATAGGATGATTTAATAAAATCTACCACAAGGATGAAATCTTGATATATCTGGAATCAAACAGCACTAAACTGGTTAATATAAAAAAAAATTAGAGGACGGCGCAAATAACATCTCAGGAGTAAAGAAATTAGTGGGCATCACCTAGCTTAATGTGGTCCAAACTTAAGTGTTGAGTAAGTTTATGAAAACCCAGTAATACGTCAGTTGTTGCTTTATCAATTAAAATACAAAAAATTCTATTGATGATTAAATATTAGCAGAAGCGTCTTCTCAACAGTTTTTCAGTATTGTTGAGTCAGAACACCAAGTAAATTCCGAGCAACCTCTTTCAACAGTTTTCCTTCATTAGCTATTGGGGAAAAAGAGCTTTACTTTATCCGAAGATGAAATGTTTTACTTATAAATTGGTGTGAGTGTGTGTGTGTGTGTGTGTGTGTGTGTGTGTGTGTGTGTGTGTGGTGTGTGTGTGTAAAAGGAAAACTATAAAGCGTTTTAGGTTCCCTGTGATATTCTACCCAAATTTAATCATTTTCCTCATCATACTTTCATCTTGGTCTGCTCATCTCATTCACCAAAGTTAGATTATATATCCGAATATTGATTCTAATTGGGAAAAACTCTTTATCGCAAGAGTATATAGAATGTTCTAAGTGGTCCACAATAATAAAAAATGTTGCGAGATCGTGTATAACTTAAAATCCTTTACAAAAAGCTTTCGAACCCGTCCCTGGGTTCATCTTCAGTCCAAATGAACAATGGTGTGCCTAATTGTTCATTTGGACTGAAGATGAACCCAGGGAGGGTTCGAAAGCTTTTTGTAAAAGGTTTTTAAATTATACACGATCTCGCAACATTTGATTTATTATTGTGGACCTCTTACAAAATTGATTATAATGTTTCGATGGAACGACGAGTTATTTATTTCGCATCATATTCAATTTCTTAATGGGACAGGAGTTGCCATATGCAAGCAAATGTTCTCTAGTGTCTCAATTGTTTCTTTGGCGGTACTGAGAATACACTAAATGCCCGAGATGTCAACTCTATATAACAATTACCAGATACCAATAACCTCGAGGCCCATAGCCTGAACTAGGACTGGCACGCTGGCTACAATTAGGAACAGTATACAGTATTGCCAAAAGGAAAATTGTGGTTCATTTATGAGCTGATGATTGACAGAAAACAGGCAGAATTCTGTATCTAAAAATACAAGATTCCTTGGGTCAAGGTACTGTAACACCAGTACTGAGGTTTGATAGATTCCAAATACATTTATTTACACAATAGTTTCCCAAAATTTCAGAAACATAACATTCTAAAACTAACAGAATCGCAATTTCTCACAACTATGCTCTGCATATATCTAATGCTAGGGAGGCGAATAAGACAAGTTCATCAAGCCCTTGCAGTAGGAACATTGCCTTTGGATTATTTCGAGTTTCAAAAAATAAACCCTAGTTATAAGTCTGATCGGTGACACAGTGCTTGACACAGGAAGTCTTTGCACTGAATTTCATCAAAGCAGGTTAAATAAAATAGTAAATTTCTTCCCATTTCTTGAGGTTATCGCCTACCTGAGGGCTACGAACATTGTTTGTTCGAAGGATAAGTTTCCCTGGAAACATGATACTGATGGTCAAGAAATTTGTCCTAAAGCCTCAGATGCTAAATGAAATACCTTACAATTTCTATTAAAAAGAATTGTAGTTTCAGTATTTAGATCCATATCTACAGTAGGAATATAACACGAAAACCCACACAACAGAATAAAGTTTCTCATAACATTAGATCAGATATTAAATATCCCAGTGAACTCAAACAAAAAAGTAAGTATTGCGTAAAGTGACTTAAAATTATTAATGAAGACGCTGAGATAACGGAGGCAATACAAACTTTTTATAAAAAAAGGTATGAATGAAACAGAAAACAGGAAAATGATTAAGTACAGAGGAGAGATCTTTTTTTAACACTTCACCAATTAGCTTTTGCTCTCTGATTACTCTGTTCAATACACCTGACATGACAGGAAAATACAACGCACGAGACTGTGAGCTACCAAGGTACAAAATCAAGGGTACAACATTTCGTTTGTGAGGTTCTGAAAAAAAAAATGGCTATATGGCCGGGTGGATCAAGTACATGTGGCATTTATTAAGATACTCTACTGTCAATAAAAAGCAAGAGATGTTTCCTTCAATAACCGCCCCACCCCAAAAACAATACAAAAATAAAAAATACACACATCTATTCTCTCTCTCTCTCTCTCTCAGAAAAATATTCACTGTCGTCCGAGAGGGAAAGGTCTGAATGAGATCGTGGCCTCCTAAACGGATTCCTATGATGTTACGGCGACCCCAAAACGTATTTAAAGCAATACACCAGACTATTTTGCAAGAATTTTTCCTGTCCTGTTACCAAGGGAAGGACAGCAATGAATGACAAAGAACGCTATTATCAGCATACAGACTTGATATATATTAGTATTGGTAAACAATGTAGTAAGAAAGGCAATGCAAATTATTATAAGTTATATTTCATATTATTTTGAAATCCATGCTCTCCAAATATATATATATATATATATATATATATATATATATATATATATATATATATATATATATATATATATTTGGAGAGCAGTGATTTTAAACTAATATAAAATATAACTTAAAAATAATTTTTCATTGCCTTTTCTTACTACATTGTTTACCAATAATAAATATCAAGTCTGTATGCTGATAATAGCGTTCTTTGTCATTCATATATAGATATATATATATATATATATATATATAATATATATATATATATATATAATAAAAAATTCTCTCTCTCTCTCTCTCTCTCTCTCTCTCTCTCTCTCTGTCTGTCTGTCTGTCTGTCTCTCTCTCTCTCTCTCTCCGTGGCAAAGAATTCCACTAGCGAGAGGAAGACTCAAGCGAACGTGATGGCTGCCTCCCTAACCAAACTCGTATGATGGAGCGGATGACACGGAAATGCATTTAAAGCAATCCCCAACACAATATTGCAAGCAGGTTTCCTCTGGGTAATTCACAAGCGGTTTCAGTCTTGATGGAATCTTACGGCAGGGCAAACATTTACATGGAAGATACCATGCAAAGCGGTGCAGAAAGGGACGACACAGCATGATATAAGAAATATATATTATTATTATTATTATTATTATTATTATTATTATTATTATTATTATTATTATTATTATTATCGTGTCCTGTTGTTGTTATTTGTTGCTTTAATGTAATGTTATACAGTTACATTCATGACATAAACCTAAAAACATTAGCTATATTAATGCTTGTGACGAAAAATGAGGATGAGTCAATACGCAAAGATACAAAACCGAGAGCAACTCCTGATAAGAGACGAAAGGGCAAACAGTGAAAGTGCAGCAAATACAATGAAGCGACAGGCCGCAAATAAATAACCTGGGATGAAACAGAAAATAATGATCCTCGTTGTGGGTTTATTCCTCCAAGGATTTAATTGCCAACTTAAAAAAAAGAGGATTTACTGCATATTGAGAATAAACTGGTTGTTTAAATAGGGAATATATTAAGGCTCCTATATTAAAGAGCAAATTATGCTAATTTTCAAACTTCTGTTTCGTTAAGAATGGTAGATTTACAAAGTTTTAATCACTTTTAGAGCATCGCAAAGATCTAACGTTGGGTATAAATTCGAGACCTCGCATCATAATTATTTTTGTTCTTAATTAAGAAAAACCTAACTATATCAGCACTAAATACCATAGGAATTCCAGCTGAAACTAAATTTATCGGCGTTCAGCACCCAAGACCGGGTAAATTTTGAGGTCGACAAATTAAAAAAAATCTCATCAATGGAAAGAGGAAGATATGCAAATGCTCATGGTGTAAGAAAAAACATTCTAAAAAAAATTTCCCTGCCTTCCATGAGAAGTTGAAAATGACTATTGACAACCAGTTGTGGGGCCATTTTACAAGACAATCGTAAGTTTTACGAAGTTATACATGATTTTTAAAAAATAGATAAGAAATAAATTTCGTAACAAATTCTGACCATATTTGTTGTAAAATATTTACGTAAATATACAGAGAACGAAGATGTAGTAGCTTTTTCTTGCCATTATGGTTTTTTTTCTAATATTTCCTTGCACTTTTCTTTGCAAAATTACATTGATAACTGACATACTATCATAAAAGATAAGAACTAAACCCAACAGCAACCCCTTGGTATATTTATGAGCAAATGTACAAAAAGACGTGTGAGGCAGAGAAGGCAGTACACGCATACTCCTTTGAAGTCGTCGTCGATCATTATCTCAATTTTGCTAAATATTTACCACCCCGTGGTTCAAAGGTATGTACAAATACTGGAATAATATTTAAGGAAACTAAGATAAAATCTTTTGAAAGGTAAAAATACTGGAACAATAATTAAAGGAATCCCTACCTTAAATCATTCTGAGAGCTACATATAAATTATTTCTCTCTCTCTCTCTCTCTCTCTCTCTCTCTCTCTCTCTCTCTCTCTCTCTCTCTCTCTCTCCGACTCTGACTTCCAAATATCTTCTTTGTGAAACACTAAATATCAAGAGGCTAAGAATATTTCATAATGCAAAACATTCTGCGAATTTGTTCGCTTTCGTAGATCACTTTTATCCACCAGTAATAAATATCAAAGAAATTACATTTCAATAAATGGAGTCTCAACGGTGAAATGCCTTGAATATTTCTCACTTTTACTCAACACGACGGATTGTACGTTTTAATACCTACATATTTAGTTATTACTATGAAGAGTCATTAATACAAATAATGAAAAAATGGAATTATATGAACTAAAACCGAATGAAGAGATCTGATTTATATCTATAAGAATATAAGAGTGCAGTTCGCATCTACAGTCAGTGCTACAGAGCAATACCTGATATCACAAGCAGGTTCCATGTAGCAATTTTTTACATATACGCGTCAACGCAAGCTGGCAAAAATCTATATTAATAAAAGTGTGAGAAGTTGTGTTGGACACCTTGAACTCGCAAGAGGGTATACTGTTGGAATTCTACAATTGCAGAGCACACAATCCCTCTCTTTTTCTCTCTTGACAAATTTCTGGCATATCTTTCATATATACTTCATGAACTACGCCGCTAAGGAACCCAAGTGAAAATCTCTGCTGGTCACTGTGCTTACATCTCAATCTCTTTTAAAGAGAGAGAGAGAGAGAGAGAGAGAGAGAGAGAGAGAGAGAGAGAGAGAGAGAGAGAGTAAATACTGAATATTATTTGTGAACAAATTATTTACTTTTAAAAGAATCATGAATTCTTAAGATCAGATTAAAAGCTGGCTAACATATGATCATGGAGGACCATCATGATAGAAGTCAAAACATTAATCCGAATATGTTGTACTAGAAACGAACAGGATGGCTCCAAAAAAGGTGAAATCTTGTCTTGCACAGAAACCTGGAAAAGGAGGAAAGGTCTATGGAAAAAGGAACTAAAACCTTCTCATTACAACGTAGCAAACCGAGAAACATCCCGGCCATTTCCGAGAATGGCTCTCCGCTGGGTCGGCCTCTTTTGCGTATTCAACGCTCCTGTCGAAATTGTATTGAAATACCGGTTCATCTTTTAGCTCATCTTGATTCATATCGACAAAACAAACACCTGAACCTGATTTTGATGTGTGAAGTAGACGAAAAGGATATGCGCCATCTGAATTTTATCCTCACTGGCTTTCTTGAGAGAGAGAGAGAGAGAGAGAGAGAGAGAGAGAGAGAGAGAGAGTAGACGCAGTGCTATTAACAGGCCCCAGGGCCATTTATCTAGTTCCTCTGCGGTTGTATAACAGGAAAAGGGAAAATGGCTTTCTAATGGGAGTTCGCGAGAGTTTCGGAGGCGAAATATTAGTCAAGGAAGACAGTCGGTTTCGTTCATTTTACAGAGAAAGAGAGGCCCACAACCCAAATTTGCCGTTGTTATGACCACAACCCAAGAAAAACCCACTTTGCATTTCTCATGATATGGTCGCATTATTACTACTGCCCACCGGAACAAGTATTCCAAAGCGCCCTGAAAGTGGAGTGCAGCAGCAGTCCACAATTGGGAAACTATTTTTCTCTACCTTCCTTAAGCCTTTCCAAAATTGTTTTGCAACTGCGGAGTTCATGTTCTACTTCAAGTGGGGTTTTGCATTAGGTTATGCCACGCTTGCAATGCCTTCATGGAAAAAGCCTATCAACAATATAATTTTATAATTGAGCCTATTTACCACTCGTTCAATAATAACTGCAGCTGTTTCGTTTCTTTTTAACCAAGAACTAAAAAAACTAAAAAAGGATCAGCATCTTATACTTATACTTTTTTCCAAGAAAATGACAAGCATTTTCTATAAAGACTAGAGAGAGAGAGAGAGAGAGAGAGAGAGAGAGAGAGAGAGAGAGAGAGAGAGAGAGAGAGAGAGAGAGAGCACGTCAATAAGAGTAATAAACATCACCAAGCTCCTTTCCTAATGGACCATTGTTTACATAATAAAAATCTCCCGTTAACCCATCCCTTGAGAAAACACCATCGTCCGAGAAGGGAGCGCTGACAGTAAATACCTCGGCGAGGCCAGGTACCTCTGAAGAATGCGTTCGGGAGGACTGAGTAAAGGTACAGTACTTTGTTGGGTCTTCTCGTTTTGTACAGCTGACAAAACGTCTTTTGTCGTTTCAAGACCGAAAACAATGCACGTTCATCATCGTGGTCTCTACCATAATGTTTTCCGTATTCAACCATAATCTATACAAGGGTTCTTTACTCATATTTTTTTGCTGATTTACTCTTTTTCAGTTGGCACTTACACAAATTATTATACCTCGCAGATACACAGAATGCGTCTCAAACTATTTACCACGTTCATCAATTTTGTTAAATAGTCACTCTCTCTAGAATTACAAGTGACATTATTTGGGCTCAGAGCTGCGATAACTTGAATGAAAAATAAAGTGAAAAAGAAAAATGCGCACAGATCAATAATCAGGATCCTTGAGAAGAATCACTTCACAAAAACAGTTAGATCGGTCGAGAGAAGAGAGAGAGAGAGAGAGAGAGAGGACAGAGAGAGAGAGAGAGAGAGAGAGAGAGAGAGAGAGAGAGAAATTATGGTCGCACGATTCAATTTCAAATGAATATTGATGTCCTATCCAACTTGGTCCTATCATACTAACTGCTTAGGTCATAGATGATTTACACATCTGCAACACTACTTGGTTTCTTATCTTGCATTACGGCCTATATTGAATAATAAAAGTGCATTTACTAATTACAAACAAAGTGAAAAGTAAAGCGCCTTGAAAAACCAAATCCCTACGCTCGCTCCCATCAGACTACAATTAACGTACCTTACCTTCATTTCTGTTTTATCCTTTGTACGAAAATAAATAGGTTACAATCTCCAATTACAGCGAACTTTAGGTTGATTTTGCACAAAGGCGCCGAGTCCCAGTTATTGTTTAAGGACAATTAAAAGACTATGCTTACTGCCAATTGCTATTTCTTTACAACAATTATGAGTAACCTGGGGACAGTCCTGAAACAAAACCCTTTCGTGACTATCGCCAATGTAAACAAAAAAATAAAATTACCCCGAAATATTAGTTTGAGCTTATTAGCAACTTATTCCGTGAAGATCAATAAAAAATTTAGTACGCATCAAATACCGAAAGAAAGTTTGTGGTCAACAAGGGAATGCTAAACATGAGAAAAATGGACAACGAGTCGGTTTATAACATTTAAAGCCCTCATAAGCAAGTTTTGTTTTTATCCTTTCCCACCTCTACAAGAGCACTGTTTATATTATCCAGAACAGAACTTGAGAGAGAGAGAGAGAAAAAAAACGTTTTTTTTTTCTACGTGGGGAGAGCTCAACAAAAACTCGCTTTTTCAATTATGTATAGTGGAATAAGAGTATCTACATCTATTTATGGCAGCTGGAGTCACTGCAGGTGACACATAAAATTCAGGAAGGGTACCAAGACTAGTAAAAAAATAACCATTGAGTTTCACCTTTCCTTCACTCCTCGTCTCTCATATCATTTTCGTCTAGTGTTCTTTTAAGCACAAAAATTATTCATGTTTTACCTTCATAGCACTTGACTACATACCTAACGTCCAATGAACAGTGCAGAACCGTAGTTACGACACGTGTGGAAAGACGATAATTTACACTACAAAGAAAGGCGTCTAAATGACATTAATAACCTTCAACGCTTCAAATCTTTTGGCTCCCCTTCCTATGAAATGTCCGTACTATCATATCCATTCAAGATCAAATAGATTCCTATTGAATGAGAAATTCTTTGTTCGCTTTGTCTCGACAGGTGTTCAAATCCCCGTCAAATGATTTTTTTCTAAAGTGCCTCTGTCAGAAATTCAGAGGTCCGTTGTAATAAAGACAGTTTAATTAACATTTAAGCAAACATTCTACAGCTTGCAAACCTGATCACAAAAGTTGCAATGAACTTAAATGCCTGACTAAAATGAAATTACTACACTGGATTGTATAAATACAAATTTTAAAACGGAATAAAATAATTTTAAGTTTTAGTTCTGAGAGCATAAACTGGTAAGCTTCAAAAACTTAAGTAATTTTTGTCCATTTTATGTCACAAAAGTTGTTAGTTGGTTTTAAAACCGTAATCTTCCAAGTACCACTTTAAAAAAACAAAATTTACAAATAGTAGTTGTTAACACAAAGGTATTTTCAAGCACAAAAACATAAGCTTACAGATTTTACTTGAAAGTTACCTTATATAGATACATTATAATGACAATACAAAGTTCTGCGCTATTTTTGATCTAGGTCCATGGCATTCTCGAAGCAGATACTACATACGATTCACAATACTCAGACTTTTCAGAAAAATGGGAAAAAAATCAACGCTCCATATTTCCTGGTCACACGATATCCAATGGTATTATAGTTTCATGAATAAAATAATTAATTAATTTGCAACTGCGCACAATTACTCGGAAACATTCGAACGCAATGTCACTTTCTGACGATTAAGGGGTAAGTAAGATCGCATTAAGGTAAATTCCTGATAGAATGTGACTCAAGTTTGAGTTAAAATTTTTCATAACCGCATAAAAAATGAAATTCAGGGAAAATTTATAAAAATTTAAACAGAGCTGGTGCATTTCATTAAATACATATTTTATTCCGACAGGACTAACTATATTTTTCTTTAAGAACAGTATGCTAAGTAGCACTTGGCAGCTGGCCACAAGCAAAAATTAGATTGGGGATCTCCAATCTTAGGTCCGTTGTCTGGTTTGTTCATTCGATCGCCAAACCTAGAGCAATTCTCTCCTCGTCCTAGTTATTCTTACAACCTTCTCCTTTGGTAGAAGAGACGCTTACTGATGCCTTCCAGATAAAACAGTATCATTCCCATGTTACTTACAGATTTGGACACGTACAGATATCGAGTTTTTATTCTGTTGGTCGTCTTAAATGTTTAAAAGAAGCTTTGCTGAGCACATTAAATCATTTACATGAGACAGCTCCCTCATTAATGTGGAAAATGCTGCACATTCTATCAGATACGAATACAGCTATTATATAAACAATGCTTGATTGGGATTCGAACACGGACCGGGCGTTAATGAAACTTGGAAACTATACCTTCAACCGTCCTCTCAGTGAATGAACCAAAAATTATGTCTGCTATTCGAGGTACTGATTCAATCAACTATAGTGATATAAACAAATTCCATTATCATATCCTGTCAAAATTATTCACATCAGTTCTTTCAACTTTTATTGCAAATCAATTAGTTTCCTGCTCTGTATCCTAAGAAAATTGGGTCGGAAGACCATCAAAACCGTTGGACCATAATAACAAGCAGTTACATTGTATCATTTAACACACCAAATCAAGGGTGGTCCCGACAGGGAAAACAAGCCAATGCCTCATATAATAACAATTTTATATTTGACAAGGCAATAATCTCTCAAAACCAAACCAAAAAGTATGTATCAGGAGCCATGCGCTATCCTCGCTAGTGTTTCTCTTGTGCCTTATTGTGACTCATTACAGCCATCAGACCCAACTAAAACCTGTTATGAACTTTCATGAGTTTTTTTTTTTTTTTCCTTTACAAACCAGACATGATAAACTCCTACAACTAAACCCCTCTTCCATCCAAGCTTGGTCTCGGCAGAGATAAATAGGAACTCCCACACGTAAGTGGGGACCGAAAAAATTTTCTAATTTTTTTTTTTTTATATCTTTTTACACCTCACCAACATCTTTTTGACCTCGCATCCTTGAAGTGGAATCCTCGGCATGTCTAGCTTAAGGTAAATCTACCCAGTATATGAAAAATCCCTTCTGAGAGTCAGTCTACTTCTCGCTTTTTATGATTCATGTCCTTAAGGACCTACAGCATTTTCCTATACAGCCTTGACCTTCTTTATGTCAAAGTAAATACATTTCTCTACTACCACAGGTTTTCTCTTATTGATACAACTAAGTTACTTAATATTCGTGTTACTGGCCTCATTTCTCCGGGAAGAACGATTTTCCTTTTAAATTATTCCGAAATTACCTAACTAAAGGTATACGATCATATGTATAATATATATATATATATATATATATATATATATATATATAATACATACATACACATACATACATACATACATACATAATACATAAATACATATATATATATATATATATATATATATATATATAAATAATTATATATATATCGTAGCATTACCTTACTACTAATAATTATATTTTTCACATTCCCTGGACTTCGTGCAGGAATAATAAACACAACTTATACGAAAAAATGAAGGGGAAAAGAATTGTTCGTAATTAGAGGCACTGAGAATAAGATGGCAGTGGGGAAGCACTGGTGTATTTATCTACATCTGAAAGATATCAGAGTAACGCCATGTGCTACACCTTCTGCATTTTTATTGGTGGCTTCATCCGTAGTTCACTGCTTGATGCAGTATTTATTAATTCTCTAATTCCATTTCTCCATATTATGTTAAATATCTATAATCAATGAGTTTTCAGCTAGTATTTAGCGGGTGAGAGTTACGTGATGGATGGAACGAGTTCGATTTTTGATAGCACCAGACAAAAAGATGCATAGTGATCATCTTGACCGAGACGCCTTAGGAAAACCAGAATAAGAAAAGTTGGGTTAAGCTATTTTCAAACTGAGTGTTGTCCAACTCTTGTTTCTTCGCTCTTTGGGATAAGGTCTCTGCTGACAGTGTCAATATTTTTCCATCAATTTATATGCTGTTGTCTTTTGGTTCTTATGGTACACAACTAAAGGCTCTTTCTTGTTTCTTTTTATGGAGTTCTAGAAATCTGTGGTGCTGGGTTTTGGGAGACGATCTATCAAAGTTGAGCAAGGGGCAATTTTTTTTTTTTTACGTATGCAATGATGGCACTTATAATACCTCTTAGGCACTGGCTCCTGTCTCTTTGTGCTGAGAGAAGTTTGAAAAATTGCAAATACTGCAAGTGACTGAAACACTGGTAAGGTGAGCTTTGATTGCTGTGTAACTGTGCAGTGAAACGCGTGAAAGCAGCTCGTTGGAAGGCTTCTTAAAGCCAAAGCAAGTAGGCTTCATCATTTGCATCAAGGGAAATGTCATCAATATAAAAGAGAAATCTTGAGTACAGGATACCAGGAGTTGCCACAATAATTCCACAGCGATACAGAAGGGTGTTTAATCACGTCCGTATATGTTGTAGGGGAAAATGTTTACAGAATAATCTACTATTTACAAAAAAAGAAGCAAAAAAAGCATCACTTCCGACGATTTATGAGATAGTCACTGGTAATAAGAACATATGTATATTTCACGGACCACAAAAACCGACCAAACAAAGCCTCGACAAGTTTATCCATGGAATTATCCCTTCTTTTTACGTTCATCAATCACTGTCACTTCAGACGTGTCACAAGAAAAATATATTTATTCCGTAAACCTACATTTTTAGTGTGCAGTGCACGAGAGCAAAAGCGAGCCAATACACACATGAGCATATAGGAGATACCCGTATTATATATCGTATATCATGGACACAGTGTTGGAAAATAGAAAAATACACAAGAAGGTAAAAATCCAACAATATATAAAATGAAGGCTAAAAATAGGCAGAAGCCACTATTGAAAAAATGTCCTTTAAATGTAAAAGGATTACAATTAGTCTCAGAGCTGTAAAAATATTTTTTATTTATTTAGTGTTAAAAATATAGGTGACTAATGGTTTTGAAAGTTAAGCAGATGTGAAAATGCTCCACATTTGAATGCGAATGACTAAAAAATTCCCAAGCTTTCTTCTCCTGTATTTTGGAAATTATTCTCTTCCTTCAAGTGTTACTATGAAATTACTTCTCCGGTTTTCTATTATCTGGTTAAATGGACAAAAACATTATTCCCAGGTACATTTACTGTATACATATTTACTGCCTCTTCGCATACAAACCATTTAAAATAATAATCTGTGTAATAAATGACTATGTAATACTTTTTGGAAACCATTCAATTAAAAATCCTCATCCGCCAAATCTATCACTTTTTTTTAATTCGATATCATCAGAACTATGGTGATAATATCTACTGTAGGAAGGCGTAATTTATTCACTGTTAGACACCAAGCTGCAAATTCAAAATCATCAAACCACGGAGATTACCAGGCGAAATACTCTCCTTTCTTGTATATTTATGTGTTTCAGCTAAACAGCGTTTCTTTTATCAGTACCTACCATAGCTTGAGAACGATAATTTCCCGGGTCTTCAAATATTAAAGGGGTTTCCATTCTACGGCTTGTTGATTTTAGTTTAAGCCTGGAACTTCCGTAAGGTTACCGATATGAGAGAGAGAGAGAGAGAGAGGAGAGAAGAGAGAGAGAGAGAGAGAGAGAGAGAGAGAGAGAGCAAACAATCTCTGGATAAGCCTTCCTCTTTTCATACTTGCTTCTATTTTTAGCCTCTTTATTGGCAATTTCCATATGCAAAATGATGTTTCTGCCAAACGACGTGAAAAAGACGAAAAAAAAAAGTTGCTTGGCTTCGAGAAAAAAGAAATCCACGAAAGTCAACTGATGTCAAAGTATTCCACAAATACCTTACAAGCGCACAAACCTCATTGCACACGCAGATGCATTCAAACTTTTACAAAAATATTATGGAATTCTGTGCTTGATTTTGCCCTGACTTACAATATTCCATCTTTCAGGAGACAGCTCTCTCACATCCTCTTCTTTTCTTTCTGCCTCACCTCAGCCCTAGCTAGGAGAAGATCAATAAGGTTCCCTCTGTCCGCAATTAAAACTCAGCGACAATGAAAGAAAAATCAATCGGGTTGCAGACTTCAGGTAGATCAAAGTGAAGTTCATGAGTAGACGTTCTTCTATGACAGATTTTTTCTCAAAAGAAAGGCAAGTCAGCTCAAAAGTATACAAGAATATAAAACACGAATGATTTAGTACCACCTTGCAGCAAATAATAACATTCACGCGTGGCTGGGGCGCTTGCATTGAGAGAGAGAGAGAGAGAGAGAGAGAGAGAGAGAGAGAGAGAGAGAGAATCCCCTGGTTGAGGACCTTCTATTATTGTTATGATATGGAAGAAGGTATATATTTTGACAGAGTGCTGACAGCTCCGCCCGTATTTTCTCGTGTCTTCCTTTCACATTTCTAGGACCATACAATACGCAGGGGACATCGGCCCGCATTACTGAGAGGTCACGCTGGGCTATTCTCTCCGCTAGCTTGGGTTTGTTAGTATTTTGTTGCATACTATTTGGAATGCAAATTTTGAAGCAGAAATTTTGGGAAGGGGGGGGGGGGGGGGCGCCTTAATGCCATTCTGACATAAGGGGAAAGGGAGCATACATGAGCCAAAAACGGTTGAGAACCACTGCAATCGTTTTATAAATCAAGCAATTTGTTCTCCAATTTACAGCAAAACCAACAGAAATGACTACTTCATTTTTTCAATGGCTACCAAAATAATACCCTAAGTACTTTCATAAAAGGGTTTTCCTTTCAAGGGCTTGACTTGCGAGCACTTTCTACTGTTTCCCATCCGGTTCCCATTCTTCATCTATGCCCTTTCTCCATGATTTAGTGACCTTCCACTTTCTCATCAGCTCCCACTGTGACCGACAGCTCATCTGACCTTCTCACCAAGTACCAAAACCATCTCAATCTTTTAGATCTTATTATTGAAACCCATATGTAAAATCGTACCTGTTAAACCGACCTGGAGACCAATTACAGGATATCGGGTGCTGACCTCACACTACTTTTGTAATGTGTATGATCAATTTGGTGAAAAAACGTCAGCTTTTATGCCACTTCATCTTTCGAAATATCAATCACATAAACGTGTAATCACAGCCTTTAACATTAATATTATTAAACCTGCCTTTTTTTCATTTATCCCGATAAATAATAGATTAAAAATAATACACTCGGTTAACGGAAGAAAAGAGTGAACTCACTAAACAGCCAAAACATTTTCCATGACAGGGCCCTCCGAGCGTTGCGATTATCACCTGCAATTTTGCGTCGGTAATTTCCTTCATTAGACAGAAACAACAACATCTGACCTTACCACATTGAAAAATGTGGTAAGGTCAGATGTTGTTTACTCGCAATCATTCTCAATCAGTTCAAGATACCTACTACTAAAATGACTGTTCTCATACGAAATTTCATTGCAATAACAATCAATTTCCATGGTTTCATCATGTCCAGACCAGTACTCAATATTGATTTAAAACTATATAAAAAGAAATATCACATCTTACAAACAGAAACAATTAAAGAATTCTAATTAACAGTGTTCATTCGGGGGTAAACAGTGGTTCCCCTTCAAAGCATGAATAAAGAAATCCTCAGTGATATTGCGTTGCACCCACCTGTCCCATCCACAAGCTCACTTGGCGAGTGAGGGTAAAATGACTGTTCTCTTAGAGTTTTTTCAATGATTTTGACCACTTATATTAACCATGCATGATTTAAATTCCCTTGTGTTTTAACTTACACGCCTTCCCAATCTTCTTTTGTTAAAGCCCATTTCACTATGCCTCTATATGTTCTGGAACCAAATCACATTAGCATTAAAATACTGTCCTGCTTTTTCTTCTTCATTTTCAGCGAAATTCTGTGTTTTAAAAGCTTACCATGCATCTTCCATGCTTAATGTGTGAAATGGCATCCTTTACCACAACAGCGTTTCTATAAGCTAATGTTCTACTGGCCAGGTGCAATAAAGCCTGTCTACTTTCATTCTGTCTAAATGATATTCTTTCTTGGTATTCTTTGCTATTATTCATTATAAGGGACTATTTTAACAACGTAAATTGAGCTCAGAGCTTTGCTAATCTCCGTACTGTCCATCGATGCACAAATTTATCTTTCCTAGAATAATTCCAAATATTTCTTTTATATACGATATATATATATATATATATATATAAAAATTATATATATATATACTATATATATAATATATCTATATATATATATATACATACATACATACATACATATACACATTTTATTTATGAGCCACATAAACACACAAAGAGACACGCACACAAACATATATATATATATATATATATATATATATATATATATATATATATATATATATATATATAAAAGAAATATTTGGAATTATTCTAGGAAAGATAAATTTGTGCATCGATGGACAGTACGGAGATTAGCAAAGCTCTGAGCTCAATTTACGTTGTTAAAAATAGTCCCTTATAATGAATAATAGCAAAGAATACCAAGAAAGAATATCATTTAGACAGAATGAAAGTAGACAGGCTTTATTGCACCTGGCCAGTAGAACATTAGCTTATAGAAACGCTGTTGTGGTAAAGGATGCCATTTCACACATTAAGCATGGAAGATGCATGATAAGCTTTTACAACACAGAATTTCGCTGAAAATGAAAAAGAAAAAGCAGGACAGTATTTTATTGCTAATGTGAATTGGTAACCAGAACATACAGAGGCATAGTGAAATGGGCTTTAACAAAAGAAGATTGGGAAGCCGTGTAAATATATATATATATATATATATATATATATATATATATATATATATATATATATATATGTGTGTGTGTGTGTGTGGTTGTGTGTGTGTGTGTTATAAAACACCACGTAAAATCGAATTCTTAGTTAAGGTCATCCCCACCCTGCATACAACCCAAAAGTCATAGACATTCAAAACCTGTTCTCAGGAGGAAGACTTGTCAAGTTATTAACATACTGATTTCGGTTCTGTGAGCAGAAGCTAAATTCGACGGAAATATGTATCACAGAGTCGATATCTACTTGTTAACTCTCAAGTCAGCAAGAGGGTTTCTAGTGACTATTACCCTACGTACGCATAATCTAGAATCTTGTGCAAGATCGGAAGACTAATGCATAATTCTCTTTGGGTATAAGTATTGCCAAGGTAAAGCGAATTCTATATTAATAGATTATTTCTAGATTAACTTTAGGGGGAAATCAAATTAACTATTTAGCTCAGTATCAAAAGGTTTGGAAGAAAAGGCTAAAGGGGACACAACTAATAATGTACATTTGCATAAATTATGATGTTGACTATAATATGAAATTAATATCAATGAAAAGCTGTGTCATTTCCTTTCGGATACAAGATACGGATTCACTTAATTCTAACTTGTTTGCAGTGATCAGTTCAAAATGCTCTAGCAAAGAAACTGAACAAATAAGCCAAAACATACAAATACTCTTCTAGTGTCTGATTCAAGGACACCAGCGAATTAAAATTTCGCTACTTGGTTTCTTATCACATTTTTCTGGACAAGAATGTCTCCAGTTATGTTGTTTTGTAAATTCGTCTACATTAAATTATCTATTGCAAATGTCCACCCTGGAATCTAATTCAAAACGAAAGTTTTCTATTTTCTATCTCCATGTGAACTACTTCTTATGCAAATTTTTTTCTGCAATAAAATTATTTCTTCTCATTAAATTTATTTAGAAGTACAAAGCTTCTTAGTTGTAATTTTTTACAGCATACAAACTGTTTGTCAATATAAAATATTCCTGGAGGAAGAATGCCTTTCATTATGAAATATTATTCGTAGTTACAACCTCCCCAGACATCTCCAAACATGTGACTGCTTTTTCTTTTGGCATAGGAACTAGTCCTTTAAATGAGCTGTTTCTTATGATGATCCCCTTTTCTACATGAAAAATCTTTAATTTTCTCATTCTGACAAACTCCTAAACCTATACTGGTTCTCATTACGAAATACCATTTTCGGACGAACCCAAAATGAAGAATCTTACATAAGGTTTAGGAATTTAATGATGGCGATGAATATGGTAAAAGGAGCCCAAACTCAATTAGGAAAACTTCTTAAAGAAGGGATCTAAATAATGAGCACACATTCCTTTCGACATTTCTCTTTAGAACATCAGTGAATTAAGGACATGACCTCTTGGGGAAGACGTCATAGACGGGTTTAATCAGCAGAGTAAGTATGAAAAATGAAGATGAAATGGAAATGAGAAAATATAGAAACGAGAGCAAAGCACAGTAATACGCAGGATATAGAGTAATAAGAAAACAATGTAACAAATTGGGACCGGTTATAATCATATACTACGACACGCATAAGACTACACTACGCAAATGTTATTTCAAAACAGAAATATAGAACGCAAAAAAAAAAAAAATAAAAATACCATAATATGGGGGAAAACGGGGCTAAGGCAACACTAGAATAGAAGAAGAAGAAGAAGAAAGAATCTTAACGGCCAAGATCGTACCATATAACCGAAGAATAACAACACACCAACTTTCAAATGATTCCTAGTTATTCCTTTACTGAACTCAAGACCACATCCTTACTTACAAGAATATGATAAATGCATACTTAGTTCAAGAATGGCCAAGCTTTAAAAGCAGACTGTCGAGACCAAGCTGTTCAAGTATTATAATCATCTGTCGCTACCCCTTTCAAAGCGGTAATATGTGTAAGGTCAAAAACGTACGCACAAAATACGTATACTATATACAAACACATTTCATTTATATATTTAAGTACATACATATCATATATATGTGTGTTTGTATGTATGATATGTATGTATTATATATATATATATATATATATATATATATATATATATATATATATATATATATATATATATTATGTATATATATATATATATTTATATATATAATATATATTATAATATGCATATATGTTATGATAGATATTTATTATTTATATATATATATATATATATATATATAATATATATATAATAATATAAAAAAATATATATATATATATGTATATATATATTATATATATATATATATATATATATATATATATATATATATTATTTGGGTATATATACTACATATATATGCACACACTGCATATGCTGAAAACGCATACTCCCGCAACACTTTCGCAGAACAATTCAAGCCCTTCGACATAACCTGTATAAGAACCAGCTATGTACGAAGAAGCGAATGAATAAAGGAGCTAACGACGTAATGGCCAATTGAGTGTGTTTTATCATCAAAAGCAAACGACATATTCCACTCGGCATCCCGATGGAATCGGTTATGGAACCTCGTTTGATATTTCAGATGCAACTGGAATGCTCTCATTTCCATACACAAATGGATGTGAATATATCAACATTTTAAGAGAACGCCGGAAAAGAGGTTCAGGCTCGCTTCACGTAGTTCTTTCGTCAAACAAATGTTTGAGACGTTAAGGAAAAGGTGGTGAATGCAGAATTCCACTACTACTACTACTACTACTACTATTACTTATTATTATTAATTATACCAATTTCAAAATAATAAAGATGATAGCCTCCCAACGACAGAACCTATACTGTTCCTTACTATCAGTCAGCATTTCAAAGAATAATAATAATAATAATAATAATAATAATAATAATAATAATAATAATAATAATAATAATAATAACTGCAGGTTGAGATAAAATACTGACCTCCTGGCACGGGTTTCTCGCAGATGTAGCTATTCAGAGCCGAGCAGGATCTGTCATTCCAGTAAAGGTCGTGGGTCGTTCTCGACCCTTTCGTTGCTAGCCTGTTGGGAAAAAGTAGAAAATCACATATATGTAAGGTCCGATACGAAATTCTTCATTTCACCTGAAACACTGAAGAGTTTTATCCCTTTTATAAAATAAGAAGTGTTCTCTGATAAATAAGGTCTACCTATCATGAAAACGTATCACTACTGCAATATTTAATCTATGTTATTACAAATAAGGTCAACCTTTGTTGAGTTTTTCTTCCGTTAAAAAAATAAAAGTTTCAACATCGGGAGTCTCCATTATTAACATCTAAAGGACCTCAAGGGAGACTAGGTCCTACATTTACCAAACTAGTTTAATCAGTTACAACACTGGTGTAGTTTTCGTAACTTTTAAATTACTCTTATAGCTGTCCAGTACGCCTCTTGCTGCATAGCCTGCTGAATAAGCCAGAGTTAACCACATCCCATCAAGATAACCCAGGTACAAATCTCACAAAATCTAGTATGTCGTTAACTGCCCTATGGGAAAGGCATTGGTGATGGCAATGAGGAGGCGGGCCAAATGACGCTTGCATGTAAAGAAATGAAAGCCATTATTGGAAGTTAACCAAGAATCAATCCTCTCTATACTCGACATTAAGCGCTAATCCACTAAGAAAAAAAAAATAAAATAAAATATAAATAAATAAATATATAACACCAGGTGATATGCGACGCAGACTCAAAATAACTGAATATCGATATATCAGTACTTAGGTAATATTTTGGCAGTGGTTATGAAATTAAGACCAGTCTTAGCATTAATAGCCTCTAAACTTAGTCAGTGACTTCTCAGTTCCAAAGGTCGTTTATTCCTCACACCGTTGGACTGTGGTTAATTAGTTAATCTATTTATTCTTTTCTAATTAGTGATTTCTTTTCGTATTTCCCGTTACCTTCTGTCGCTTCTTTCTAATGAACACCCTGTTCTTTGGAAGCCTGAATTTCAAGTCAATGACCATGTGGGCACGTTCCATATGAATAGGGTTCATCTTCATAATAATAATAATAATAATAATAATAATAATAATAATAATAATAATAATAATAATAATAATAATAAATAATGTGGCGCCGTGGAGGAGTGGGTTAGGTCGTCAATGGACTTAAGTCAAGTTAAGCAACATTGGGGCTGGTCAGTCGTGACCCCTCTCCTCGGCATTGATTCCTTGGGAAAGGATCTTTACCATAATTTCTTCAATCTACTCAGCTGTAAATGAGTACCTATCCCTGATGGGGTAGGGTCCAGCTATGGGTTAAATAGCAAAACTCAGCAATGATGGAAAGAAATGAAGGAATAAACGACAACGACGTAAATGGAACCTCTGGCAGTAGAGGAGCTTCGTCCGGCAACCAGGTATTCAACCCAATTGAAGGGGAAGACGGTCAGGTACTTGGAGGTCGTCATCCAGCAACTGATCACCACAACGACAGTAATCAACAACCTGAGATTGGAGCTACAGAAGCAAAAAGGAAGAAATGGACTAGAGAAGAAAATAAGGAAATATGGAGATGCTACATCAGAAGCAACCCGGCGGAGAGAGGATATAGAAGAAGATTGGTCAACATCTGGAATGAGAGGAATAACACCCCCCAAACAGAGCAGAGGCTGGCAGACCAAGTAAGGAACATAAAGAAAAAGAACTGGCTCTCCCCATCAGAAAGAGAAGAACTGGAAAGGGAAATGTCACACAACAACGAATTACACGAAGACGAACTGAGAGACGATGCCACAGAAGACGACAGGGAGGATGAGGTATCAAACAACGACACATGAAGAAACACCGACGAAGTAACAGAGAGGACGGAATGGGTAGAAAAGATTAGACAATGGATGGAACCAGATACAGAGAGAACAAAGATCCCCTCCATGAAAGCCTACAACACCAAGAAATTAAGGGAGAAAACAAGTGAGGTCAATGAAATAATGGGCATAATACACACCACCAGTATCACAGAAACAAATAACTTGGCATATGCAGGAGCAAGATTAGTAGCAGAACTGATGGGGATTCGAACACCAACACCACCAGCACAACCAACCCAACAGAAACCAAAACAGCAACCTCCTTGGAAAAGGCGCCTGGAAAAGCAAATCATGGTGATGAGATCTGACTTGAGTAACTGAAAGAGATGGCAGAAAAAAGGCGAAGAAGCAAGAAACAGGGAGGAACTCAACAAGAAATACAAAGTACAAGAGAGGGGACTAAACAACACAATAGAAGATGTAAAACAGAGGCTTAAGGCCAAAGCACATAAGATCCAACGGTACATGTACAGGAATAAGGGATACCAACAGAACAAACTATTCGGAACCAACCAGAAAAGACTATACAGCCAACTAAGAGGGGAAGGCAACCACCCAGAAATTCCTGAAGCCGAACCAAGTAAGAGACTCTGGGAAAACATATGGAGCAATCTGGTATCACACAACAAATGCAACATGGCTCCAGGAAGTCAAGGAGAAGAAACAGGGAGAATAAAACAAAGATTCACAGAGATCACGACAGACACAGTCAGACACCAACTAAAGAAAATGCCAAACTGGAAAGCCCAGGTCCCGATGAAGTCCGGATGGATACTGGCTCAAAAACTTAAGGCCCTACACCCACGAATAGCAGAACAAACTCCAGCACTGTATCTCAAATCACCATGCACCCAAATGGATGACCACAGGAAGAACATCCTTAGTACAAAAAGGCAAGAGTAAGGGAAATATAGCCAGTAACTGCAGGCCTATCACCTGCCTACCAATAATGTGGAAGTTACTAACAGGTATCATCAGTGAAAGGCTATACAACTACCTAGAGGAGACAAACACCATCCCCCACCAACAGAAAGGCTGCAGAAGGAAGTGTAGGGGCACAAAAGACCAGCTCCTGATAGACAAAATGGTAATGAAGAACAGTAGGAGAAGGAAAACCAACCTAAGCATGGCATGGATAGACTATAAGAAAGCCTTCGACATGATACCACACACATGGCTAATAGAATGCCTGAAAATATATGGGGCAGAGGAAAACACATCAGCTCCTCAAAAATAAAATGCACAACTGGAATACAATACTTACAAGCTCTGGAATAAGACTAGCAGAGGTTAATATCAGGAGAGGGATCTTCCAGGGCGACTCACTGTCCCCACTACTCTTCGTAGTAGCCATGATTCCCATGACAAAAGTACTACAGAAGATGGATGCTGGGTACCAACTCAAGAAAAGAGGCAACAGAATCAACCATCTGATGTTCATGGACGACATCAAGCTGTATGGTAAGAGCATCAAGGAAATAGATACCCTAATCCAGACTGTAAGGATTGTATCTGGGGACATCAGGATGGAGTTTGGAATACAAAAATGCGCCTTAGTCAACATACAAAAAGGCAAAGTAACGAGAACTGAAGGGATAAAGCTACCAGATGGGAGCAACATCAAACACATAGATGATACAGGATACAAATACCTGGGAATAATGGAAGGAGGGGATATAAAACACCAAGAGATGAAGGACACAATCAGGAAAGAATATATGCAGAGACTCAAGGCGATACTCAAGTCAAAACTCAATGCCGGAAATATGATAAAAGCCATAAACACATGGGCAGTGCCAGTAATCAGATACAGCGCAGGAATAGTGGAATGGATGAAGGCAGAACTCTGCAGCATAGATCAGAAAACCAGGAAACATATGACAATACACAAAGCACTACACCCAAGAGCAAATACGGACAGACTATACATAACACAAAAGGAAGGAGGGAGAGGACTACTAAGTATAGAGGACTGCGTCAACATCGAGAACAGAGCACTTGGGCAATATCTGAAAACCAGTGAAGACGAGCGGCTAAAGAATGCATGGAAAGAAGGACTAATAAAAGTAGACGAAGACCCAGAAATATACAGAGACAGGAGAATGACAGACAGAACAGAGGACTGGCACAATAAACCAATGCACGGACAATACATGAGACAGACTAAAGAACTAGCCAGCGATGACACATGGCAATGGCTACAGAGGGGAGAGCTCAAGAAGGAAACTAAAGGAATGATAACAGCGGCACAAGATCAGGCCCTAAGAACCAGATATGTTCAAAGAACGATAGACGGAAATAACATCTCTCCCATATGTAGGAAGTGCAATACGAAAAATGAAACCATAAACCACATAGCAAGCGAATGCCCAGCACTTGCACAGAACCAGTACAAAAAGAGGCATGATTCAGTGGCAAAAGCCCTCCACTGTAGCCTGTGCAAGAAACACCAGCTACCTTGCAGTAATAAGTGGTACGAGCACCAATCTGAGGGAGTGATAGAAAACGATCAGGCAAAGATCCTCTGGGACTATGGTATCAGAACGGATAGGGTGATATGTGTAAACAGACCAGACGTGACGTTGATTGACAAAGTCAAGAAGAAAGTATCACTCATTGATGTCGCAATACCATGGGACACCAGAGTTGAAAGAGGAATTAGAGAGGGAAAAAAATGGATAAGTATCAGATCTGAAAATCGAAATAAGAAGGATATGGGATATGCCAGTGGAAATCGTACCCATAATCATAGGAGCACTAGGCACGATCCCAAGATCCCTGAAAAGGAATCTAGAAAAACTAGAGGCTGAAGTAGCTCCAGGACTCATGCAGAAGAGTGTGATCCTAGAAACAGCACACATGGTAAGAAAAGTGATGGACGCCTAAGGAGGCAGGATGCAACCCGGAACCCCACACTATAAATACCACCCAGTCGAATTGGAGGACTGTGATAGAGCAAAAGAAAAAAAAAATAATAATAATATGCTTAAAAATATTTAATTATTGCTTTCTACATAACAATGCCTCTCCCAAAATTTCTCTGTTCGTCTCAACCAATGGCCAACTTACTATAAAAGTTACAACAGCTATCAGAAATTCGTACAAAAAGTTAGCAAAACTTGTTCAGAAGCTAAGAACATTTTATTTCTTTTAAGAGAATAACTAATTAGTCTTCGTAATTCCTGAAACACCAAAAAGTGTGAAAGGTTGTGAGCCTGGGGTAAGGGTATTTCTTAATCACTGCACTTTATTTACCTTAATAATTCTTTTAGAATCTCATGGAATTTGATGATAACATAAGATACTATACCTGTGACTCGTTCTCTTTCATCCTCCTACCCTCTCATGTTATCGATGCAGAATACAAATGAACTGGAACCTGGATATGTAAGGATGCTCAGTTCGCTGCGTT
>NC_061108.1:97710754-97750754 GCF_015104395.2 Macrobrachium nipponense
GTTCGCTGCGTTAATCCAAATTAATCTCTGGTTAAATATGTTCCCAGGGTTAATTCTGCCCACGTATTCACGGCCTAATTCTACCAGGGAGCAAGTGTGTTTGCATTTCAAAGCGCTGTTCTTAATGCGATCCCAGATGCTAATTCAATCGCTCCTTGACAGGTAGAGGAATTCAAATAACAATGAAAATTAACAATTCGAGCATCTTAATAAAGACTTCATCCACCAGCGAAACAAATATGTTTTTGGAAGGACGGAAATGCGCAATATTTCTCATGAAACAAGTACGTATATACATCACGTACATTCGATCATTTACTGATTTTGCCAGGGAGTCTTGTACTACATGGGGTTCAAATCGCTTTGTTTCTCAGTCTTTCAAAGAAAAAGAATAAACTTTTACTGCAACTTAACTATAGTGTCTTATCAATAAGTTTCATAATGAACACGACAAACGTCGACTGTTTATCGATGTATCAATACCAAAGGACCAGTTCAAATCCTGGCCAAGGAAGATGTACTTATCAATTATAATTTTTTGGATGTAACTTATCATCAAGGTATAGTAAATTCGATATTAAAAGATGCTTGTGGCTTAAAGTTTGTGAATATAAAGGAGTGAGGCATGGGTAGGTGAAAAAATTCGTATGGTGTGTGTGTGTGTAAGTGTGTGTGTGTGTGTTGTGTGTGTGTGTGTGTGTGTGTTTGGGTTCGTTATTATTATTACTGTTAGCCAATTAGCAAGCTAGACTGAAAAAACAGAATGCTACAAACTCAAGTGTTAAAGTACGAAAAACATGCCAATATTAGAGTATGAACGTCATAAGCACAGGCTGTAAGAAAACAAATAATACGCACGCAATAGTATGACTACTAAAGGTTTTGGTAAAATGTTCAATATCAACAGAGGAAAAACGTTAACACATTAGCGTCGCTGCTTATGAAGTAGGATTAAAAAAAATCACTCCCTATGAAGACTTGTAATACTGCTAAAGAAAATGAAAAATATAAACACATTATGGGGCAGTACTGAAGCGACTAAACCTTTATCCTGAGAAGACTGCTAATACAATATTTCAAAATTACAACCAATAATCTTTGGAAAATTGTTTTAATAGAAAAATTTTATATGACAATTCAAGAACTAAGAGAGCCCTTTGTCTTTCGGTTGTAATTCTAACTTTAGGATTAATATTGAGCAGAGAGACATATAAAGGCCTAATAAAATGACTAAAGAGGTTTATTATTAATGAAAGATGATCTAAGAACTTCAAAGAAAAACGAAATTGAGTCAGTCATGACCCACCATAAGAATCTGTTGATCAATCCCTTATCACTGAGGACGGTAATAAGAACTATAAGGAACCCACTGGGTCATAAAACACATTTAATATTATGAGAGAGAGAGAGAGAGAGAGAGAGAGAGAGAGAGAGAGAGAGAGAGAGAGCATCGATACCTTACCATGAGTGGATTCGTTTCGAATCTGAAGCGTGATTCAGTACTTTGGTGTGCTTTCTTGGTCTACCGGTAAACCTTCACTGACGTCATAAAAACTCATCGTTGTTGGCAGCTGATGCTACTCAGCACCAACCATGCTTTATCATGATATTGGCTACGATGCTACGAATATTTATCGGCCGCTAAAAAAAATAAATAAATAAATAAACTCACTGTAACCGATTTATGATGGCCAATACCCATAAAAAAATTCCAAAAATTTGTAGCGGAGACCAAAGTAGCGGAATAGCTCCAAACCATTTCACGATAAGAATATATATATATAAATAAATATATATATATTATATATATATATATTATCTATATATATATATATATATATATATATATATATATATGGATATATATATATGTATATATTATACATATTTTATATATATATATATATCATATATATATATATATATCTATAATATATATATATATATATATATATATATATATATATATATATATATATACATACACGTTGCGGAAAAAGATTAGTGTAGGCGTAAGACGCAAAAAACTCCAGATCAAAGATGTGACGGTATTTTCTAAACCTACTTTATTTTAGGTTTTTAAAAGCGTCAGGCATCCTTCGTGTAAAGCAATAAGCGCTCGCCTCCTCTCTTTCTATTTGATTGCCAGTTTATGTAACAGCTGTGTTCATCTTCAATGGTTAACGCACTAAAATAATATTTTCTGCCAAAAAGCTTTTTAAAACATCAATAAATGAATTCGAGATCTCAATCCGAAACGTTTTGATAATTATATTTATTATTTATCAGTAATAGTAATAATGATTAACAGATAAACTATGATACCATAGTCATCAAAGTCATTAACGATTTTCTCTCTCTCTCTCTCTCTCTCTCTCTCTCTGTCTCTCTCTCTCTCTCTCTTAAAGCGAGCTTTCGTCTGGAGCTGCCAGACATCCTCGGGCTGGGAAGCTGAGGGTGGACTGATCTTGGTGCGGTGTCCGTCCTCCTTATATCTGTGGTTGACAGCAGGGGGTCTGCCCCATGCTTGTCACCTATTGGCTGGTGGCGGTGAGTCTTGTTTTCATTGGCTGCCTGAGCCAGGTCTCAAGCCACTTTCTTCGGGCCGATGGTTGCGTTGCAACATATCCTGCAGCCGCCTGGACCTCCTAAGCGGCGCTGTAACATTGATGGGCGTTGCGCTACGCTGTGGGACGTCACGGTTACTTTGATTTCCATCGGCTGCAGGAGTACCTCGTTCGGGGCGTTGTCATCCATAGAGTTGTCATGATCGGTGGTGTCATTGTTGGTGGCAGGTCTTCTCATACTCGTAGGGAGGAGAAATTCTTCCTGCGTCGTATTCAGAGTAGGTTTTATTTGCTGGATGAGTAGCGCCTCCAGCAGGCGCAACCGACGGGCATCAGGGGCCTTCCCGATGATCTTCGTGTTCTTTATGATGACATCTCGGGAGATGGCCTCGTGATGTTTGGTGCGGGCGTGATTCTTTATAGCCCCTCTTGGAGTGGCACGAGAGTCTCTTCGACAGTCGCATGGTAGTCATACCTACGTAGGCGCCGCTGCATTCGCGGACTGGGCATGTATACTGGTACACTACATGCGTCTGCTTCAGGGGTTCTCGTACCTGTGGAGAGGGGTTATTTTTCATAATAAGATCGCGCGTCCTCCGATTCTGGTAATATATGATTAGGTCGATATTCTTGGTGTCGTCAGTCGGGGATACATTATCAGAAATAATTTTCTTAATGGCGTCCTCTTCTTCACGGTAATGGGAACTCATGAAGGCTTTGTAGTACAGCTTGATATTATCCTGGTGAGTGTCCTGCCAGGTTGAGCAGTGGGAGAGGGCCCTCCTGACGAAGGCCCTGACGGTTGGTGCTTTTGAATCTGGCGGGGCACTCGTCTGTCTCCGTTGGGAGGCATAAGTCCTAAATTGGTTTTCTTTGTTTGGAGAACTTGAAGTACGGAGACCGTCTTCCGTCTTGCTTACAAGGACGTCGAGGAAGGGGAGCCGATCGTCGGAGCTGCGTTCGACTGTGTAATTCAGCACACTACACTGCCCGCCCCTACGTACGCCTTGGCTAAACGCCTCAACCAAATTTTGACCCCTTATGTCCCGAGTCGGTACAGCCTGCAGTCTTCGACAGAGTTCTTAGAAGCCATCAAGGACGCCCCTGGTACCGGGATTATCGCCTCGCTGGATGTAGAGTCCCTATTTACGAACGTGCCTGTCGACGAAACCATAGATATAATCCTTGATCGTGTCTACAGGAATCAGTCGACGGCGCCCCTCAACATACCGGAAGCCTCGCTCCGTATGCTGCTGGAGATATGCACGAAGAAGGCCCCTTTCTCCACCCACCGTGGCCAGATGTTCCGCCAAAAGGACGGCGTGGCGATGGGCTCCCCACTGGGGGTTCTCTTCGCTAACTTTTATATGGGGACCGTGGAGGAACGGGTCTTCGCCAGGATGCAGCAACCCCGCAGATATGGACGTTATATTGACGACATCTTTGTGCAAGTCGACGCCGAGGATGAGGTAGAAGCCCTCCGTCAAGCATTTCAGCAGTGTAGTGTGCTGAATTACACAGTCGAACGCAGCTCCGACGATCGGCTCCCCTTCCTCGACGTCCTTGTAAGCAAGACGGAAGACGGTCTCCGTACTTCAGTCTACACAAAGAAAACCAATTTAGGACTTTGCCTCAACGGAGAGCGAGTGCCCCGCCAGATTCAAAAGCACCACCGTCAGGGCCTTCGTCAGGAGGGCCCTCTCCCAATGCTCAACCTGGCAGGACACTCACCAGGAACTCGACCACGCCTCCCAAGTACTTGTGAATAACGGGTACTCAAATAAATTAATCAGCAAGGAAGTCCGCACAGCCCTGGAGAAATGGTACGGTAGTGAGAGCCCGCAGCCCCGCCCCAGGATAATATCAAGCTGTACTACAAAGCCTTCATGAGTTCCCATTACCGTGAAGAAGAGGACGCCATTAAGAAAATTATTTCTGATAATGTATCCCCGACTGACGACACCAAGAATATCGACCTAATCATATATTACCAGAATCGGAGGACGCGCGATCTTATTATGAAAAATAACCCCTCTCCACAGGTACGAGAACCCCTGAAGCAGACGCATGTAGTGTACCAGTATACATGCCCAGTCCGCGAATGCAGCGGCGCCTACGTAGGTATGACTACCATGCGACTGTCGAAGAGACTCTCGTGCCACTCCAAGAGGGGGCTATAAAGAATCACGCCCGCACCAAACATCACGAGGCCATCTCCCGAGATGTCATCATAAAGAACACGAAGATCATCGGGAAGGCCCCTGATGCCCGTCGGTTGCGCCTGCTGGAGGCGCTACTCATCCAGCAAATAAAACCTACTCTGAATACGACGCAGGAAGAATTTCTCCTCCCTACGAGTATGAGAAGACCTGCCACCAACAATGACACCACCGATCATGACAACACTATGGATGACAACGCCCCCGAACGAGGTACTCCTGCAGCCGATGGAAATCAAAGTAGCCGTGACGTCCCACAGCGTAGCGCAACGCCCATCAATGTTACAGCGCCGCTTAGGAGGTCCAGGCGGCTGCAGGATATGCTGCAACGCAACCATCGGCCCGAAGAAAGTGGCTTGAGACCTGGCTCAGGCAGCCAATGAAAACAAGACTCACCGCCACCAGCCAATAGGAGACAAGCATGGGGCAGACCCCCTGCTGTCAACCACAGATATAAGGAGGACGGACACCGCACCAAGATCAGTCCACCCTCAGCTTCCCAGCCCGAGGATGTCTGGCAGCTCCAGACGAAAGCTCGCTTAAGAAAGAGAGAGAGAGAGAGAGAGAGAGAGAGAGAGAGAGAGAGAGAGAGAGAGAGAGAGAGAGAGAAAATCGTTAATGACTTTGATGACTATGGTATCATAGTTTATCTGTAAAATTCAAATATATACACCTATTTTGACCCTGTATTTTACCATGACCTCTATAGGCGCTCTACTAGCCTGTTTAAGTAGCACTGAAAAAGCCACTATTCGCAAAATAGAGAAGAATCTCTACAAGTGTAACGCTGCTGAAGTAGCCATTACTTTTAATAAAATAATAATAATAATAATAATAATAATTATTATTATTATTATTATTATTATCAGTTTTATTATTATTATTATTATTTTGCCTATCACAGTCCTATAATTCGACTGGGTGGTATTTATAGTGTGGGGTTCCGGGTTGCATCCTGCCTCCCTAGGAGTCCATCACTTTTCTTACTATGTGCGCCGTTTCTCTGATCAAACTCTTCTGCATTAGTACTGGAGCTACTTCAGTCTCTAGTTTTTCTAGATTCCTTTTCAGGGATCTTGGGATCGTGCCTAGTGTTCCAATGATTATGGGTACGATTTCCACTGGCATATCCCATATCCTTCTTATTTCTATTTTCAGGTCTTGATACTTATCCATTTTTTCCCTCTCTTTCTCTTCAACTCTGGTGTCCCATGGTATTGCGACATCAATGAGTGATACTTTTTTCTTGATTTTGTCAATCAACGCCACGTCTGGTCTATTTGCACGTATCACCGTATCTGTTCTGATACCATAGTCCCAGAGGATCTTTGACTGATCGTTTTCTATCACTCCCTCAGGTTGGTGCTCGTACCACTTGTTACTGCAAGGTAGCTGGTGTTTCTTGCACAGGCTCCAGTGGAGGGCTTTTGTCACTGAATCATACCTCTTTTTTGTACTGGTTCTGTACAAGTGCCGGACATTCGCTTGTTATGTGGTTTATGGTTTCATTTTTCGTATTGCACTTCCTACATATGGGAGAGATGTTATTTCCGTCTATCGTTCTTTGAACATATCTGGTTCTTAGGGCCTGATCTTGTGCCGCTGTTATCATTCCTTCAGTTTCCTTCTTGAGCTCTCTCCTCTGTAGCCATTGTCATGTGTCATCGCTGGCTAGTTCTTTAGTCTGTCTCATGTATTGTCCGTGCATTGGTTTATTGTGCCAGTCCTCTGTTCTGCTTGTCATTATCCTGTCTCTGAATATTTTTGGGTCTTCGTCTACTTTATCAGTCTTTTCCCAATGCACTCTTGAGCCACTCGTCTTCACTGGTTTTCAGATATTGCCCAAGTGCTCTGTTCTCTATGTTGACGCAGTCCTCTATACTTAGTAGTCCTCTCCCTCCTTCCTTTTGTGTTATGTATAGTCTGTCCGTATTTGCTCTTGGGTGTAGTGCTTTGTGTATTGTAATATGTTTCCTAGTTTTCTGGTCTATGCTGCGGAGGTCTGCCTTCATCTATTCCACTATTCCTGCGCTGTATCTGATTACTGGCACTGCCCATGTGTTTATGGCTTTTATCATATTTCCGGCGTTGAGTTTTGACATAAGTATCGCCTTGAGTCTCTGCATATATTCTTTCCTGATCGTGCCCTTCATCTCTTAGTGTTTTATATCCCTTCCTTCGATTATTCCTAGGTATTATTATTATTATTATTATTATTATTATTATTATTATTATTATTATTGATAAACTTCATCTGAATCGCAATCGTAAATTCTTCGGTCACCGATAACAGATTTTAAAACAAATATCATTTTAACGTCAACAAAGAGGCAATACCTTTCATTATGAAACAGCAGCTCTGCTGCCTCGGGAATCTTTTTATTTTTAATTTTTTTTTTGCTCTCTCTCTCTCTCTCTCTCTCTCTCTCTCGCTGATAAACCCATATTTGTATTCCCGACGGGCATATGGCTTTGTTTAATGATCGGTATATTTCAATGAAATCCCGAATCTGTTTCTATTTAATATGCCGTGGTACCAAAATACAAACAGAATCGCAATTAATTTCCCATATTAAACGAATCTCTCTGCCGTTATGAGCATCAGCGGTGGCTCAAATGACTGAATTTTACAATATGGACTGGTACCACAGGTACACTTTATTCCTCATAGGTGCCCTTACGAGTCTCCGCCAATTATTTTCATTGCAAAATACAGGGCATTACTTAACAAAAACCGCAAAGAGAATGTGGTTCATGTCAGGTTTATCTTAATAAGTTCTCCAAATTACTGATCTTGCTACCTTTTACTATTATCTTCAAAATGTTCGTTATACCAATTTTACGTCAAATAAATCTACGGTTCAAGTTATAACGAAAAGATCTACGGCTCTAAACCATAAGCCTTGGAAAAGTACAATCATTTGGAAGCTGTCATGCATAAGTGCATAATCAATACGGAAATATGACAATAAATTTTCGACTTAATCGCAATTAATACTGAGGCTTCAATTCTGTATAATGCGTTAGAAAAAAAATTGTGTTAAAAATATACCATTTCTAGAGTAAATACGTCACCAGCTTGCTAACTAAAACCAAAGGAATCAAATTAGCAAACCAACTCAAAACGCAACATCGTTAATATATCTAACCTGAAACTTTTGAGAAACATCACCTTCTTACAAGGTAATAAAAGTGGCCACAGGACAAAATGTTAAAAGACCAACAATGGAACTGTAACCATATAAACAAATTGACATTAATAATAATCTTACCATGTTAGAAACAAGAAAATAAAAACAAATACTGTACATTATGATGACTAACCTTTTTGTGATCTTTACTTTAATGCGCATGGAACTGTATACACAAAACAATAATCCTTCATGAAAGATACAGTTCTTTTGAACAGAGTTTAACAGCACGGATAACAACGTTTAACTGGTTTAATTTTTGTGAGAATTCTTTCTGATAGAAAGAGTAAAATTGTCAGCATTAAAAAAAAAGCTGTTCAAAGTATGTTTCTACGCGAGATGTATAAAAGGTAATGAACAATGACAAATAAGTCATATAATATTATCCCAAACCGTAAAGAAGAACGGCAGTTTTTCAAATAAAATGGTAAATAGAAGTATGAAAAGTAAGCATGAAGTTTAAACCCTCATGCCAGTCTTAAGAAAAGATAAAATAGGATTTTGACTATGGATGACGCCTGTACTACTTAACTCACGGGTGCCATTCGTTGCAGTAATTTTGAGAGAGAGAGAGAGAGAGAGAGAGAGAGAGAGAGAGAGAGAGAGAATGTAAATTCAATTCATCATATAAGGATTTAATGCAAGCAGCAATGGTTCACAATGAAGCTTGAGAGCTACTGGAGTGAATGCTGATGACAGGAGGACCAACCTGAAAGTTCGTCTCAGTTCCACACAGTCTTCGTCACCCAGACCATCATCTGAAGGTTGGGAGTTGTAACCTCCTTGATCGCTCCAACCAGGAAACCACTCTGTAAATGAAAAAATAATATATATGAAGGAAATTAAAGCTAAAAGTTTGGAAAGTAAAAGCCACATAATCTATTGATTACACCTCTAAATTTTACACACATCTAAATATAATAACAGAACCTCATTGGTTATGAAAGTGATCGCCTGAACGGAAATCAGTGGAAAGATTTTATATGACTGATTTTAGTGCAGACATTTTTGAATTAAGTTTCAAAGCATCAACCATACACATGCGACAATAAGCTATGTACTGTGATTTC
The DNA here is from genome assembly GCF_015104395.2 of Macrobrachium nipponense. Taxonomy (NCBI): domain Eukaryota; kingdom Metazoa; phylum Arthropoda; class Malacostraca; order Decapoda; family Palaemonidae; genus Macrobrachium; species Macrobrachium nipponense. The sequence continues at coordinate 97,719,802 of NC_061108.1, forward strand.
TGTCATTGATAGAAATCTTCCTTCAACGATCACATCTCAGGTCATTCAGTTATCTATTCAGTTTAATATATCATATTATATATACTACCAGATTTAGATTATACATATATATATATATATAGATATATAATATACTATATATATATATGATTTGTAAAGATTTTAAACAATATGATCATATTACCTAGAAATTTTGCTACGATTCACTACAGTAACTTAAAATAATAATTCTGACTAAAATCTCATATTAACCTTACTGATGATCGTGGCAATATATGTCAGTACTGCCTCGCAGTTGACAAGCAAAATTAACGAAAATAAGTTATATTTTAATGACTTCATATTCATAAATATTCATATACACAAACTTTTAATGTATAGTCTATAAAAACCATTTTTAAAGAAAAAAAATTGTCTGATTGAATCAATAAAGTTTTCGCAAGAATCTGAAATCGTCGGCATTTTTTCTATTCTCATGCATGTATCTGGTGAAAAATACCAAGATATTTTGCCTTCATGTACTGTTCTTTTTCAGGTAAAGACTAAGTTAGACGTCGTCTGCAAATGCCACACAGCACAGTGCCGATGTAGCTGTCGTGATAAAAGACTTGAAATGAAAGCTTAAATTCGACGAAACGGGGGTTTCTACAAAGCATTATTGATGCCATTAAAAAGGCTGCTTTCAGTGAACACACACACATATGTATGCATGTGTATATATATATATATATATATATATATATGATATATATATATATATATATATATATATATATAGATAGTAATATATATATATATATGTGTGTGTGTGTGTGTGTGTGTGTGTGTGTGTGTGATAAAAATTTCATTCTACAATTTTGCCGCCCTTATGAAAATTTTTAAATAGATTATACTGGCCTAGACTCTTTACTTTCGTATTTTGCTTTGTGGCATTTAGCATTTAAACGTGTTCTTTTAAATATAAGTGTGTATGTATGTTTGTGTGTGGGTATATGTATATAAATATATATATATATATATATATTATATATATATATATATATTAATATAATATATACACACACACACAAACATACATACACACTTATATTTTAAGAAACACAAGTTTAAATGCTGAATGACACACAGCAAAATACGAAAGTGTAGAGTCCAGGCCTGTTTAATCTATTTTAAAATTTTCAAAAGGGCGGCAAAATAGTAGAATGAATTTTTTTATCACATCTGCTCGAATACTAACAGCCATTACGAACCCAGCAACCATTGAAAGGGCCGAGGACACCTCCTGGGAAAAAGAAATGGAGCTTTTCTGACAGCGAGTGACTGTGACAGTCATGAAGTTTGTTTTAGCAGGAAACCTGACCTGATTTTTTCCCTATAGAGGAATATAACAAGCGTTTCATTTTATTGTCGCATGAACACAGCTTACTGTTATACCTTGAAATTTTTAAGGTTTATATATTTCTTTTGTAATGATCGGATCATGTTCACATATTCCTAGGCTATTCACATTCCTATCAAAATCTTGAATAAAACTAGTCCCGATTACATTTCTTTTAAATATCAGTGAACATCAATGTGCCGGTCATTTCAATCAATAATATGATTACATCTCTAAATGAGCAAGATGTGAAAGCTGTCACATGAATTACTTGGGATTTGACAATACAGATTAGTAAGTCCTTTTTTCTTTGTATTATTAGCTTCCAATAACACATTAACAATAAAAATTTTAATCATGTAGGGACTATCTTTATCAAGCGTCAGAACATGTTTCTATTAGTGTTTTTGTTATTATTGAAAATGTTATTCATCTTACTCAATATATCATCAGATATATCATTTTCTTGCCTATACTCCTATTTATAGTACACCTTCACCAAAGTTATATTCTGCTGTAAATACATGTAATACTCTTAACAATACTGACGTGAATACTATCTCCTAACTTACGGCTGAGGCACGAAAAACCAATGCAGAAATACGGTGGTTTTCTACATACATTTAATTTAAACTCATTAATTACTCTATGTATATGGCAGTCCTTCCCAGATAGGCTAAAAGAATTTTCAGCACAACTAGCAGATTTTATCGATGGCACCAATTCATTTAATCTATATATTATGAGTTTAAATTTTCGTTAACAGACAAAATGCATCTCGAATTCACAATATAGCTAAGGGCTATAGCAGGCGAGAAACATAACTTTCACATATAAAAAAAGGAGAATACCAAGTGAATCTATTTGGACTTATCAGTCACTAAAGGAAATGAACTTTCATCTCTCGCTTCCAAGGTGTTTGCAAAGGCGAGTCACTACGGTGTCACCTATATCAAGTATAAATCAAACAAAAAAACGCTTTTATACAGAGGGCGTTCATTAAGTGGTTTCTGTGAAAAAACATGAGTTCGAATTCCTATAAGATTATTTTGTCGGTATTCCTATTCCAGAAATCTTATTTTGCGTTCTAAACATTCCAGGTGATTATTAAAACAACATAATAGAAGAATGCTATATTTTCATTATTTTTATATTTCATTTTCAACACTAGTCTACGCTAGCCTTCAAATATCTTAAATAATTCTAGAGAGAGAGAGAGAGAGAGAGAGAGAGAGAGAGAGAGAGTTAACATGTTCCTAACAGACGTAGATAATACTTTCTCTTAGGAGGAATGTAATAAACAACGCACTCCCCATAAATTCACCATATAAAAACGCCAAGACACAGAAAGACACAAAAACACACAGACTCAGAGAGAGAGAGAGAGAGAGAGAGAGAGCTCAATGACAAGCACGTATACGTATATATACAAACACCGAATGGAGTAACGTTTATCTCGTAAACAATTTCCTCGCCTTTCCCGCATCGTCTGGAGTTTGTCTGGGAGCGACAGATTTATCAATAGCGGCTTCCATTCTCTGTTCTCATAGACATAGGGGGATCTCAAGTGCTATCATGACGCCTCTAACAATGGCCCCCAACCACAACATCCCCGAGCCACGTAATCACACCTTCCGCCTTACAAGACAAACATGCGTAAAGCAACGAATATTTTTAATATTTACTATTATAATAATCTTACGTGCGTAATTACCACTTACAACCGGTTCTCACGAACCCACCGCTCTATGTCTGACGACCTACCATGGTTAACTCATACTGACGGAACCTCATCGAAATGTCGTAGGCAGTCGGCATAGACAATCATATTGCTTTCCTTTTATGGCGCCAGTTGCGTATACTGGAGCCTCATCATTTGCACTCACAGATTTTGATCTGTAAGTTCCCAATCTGTCATTTTCAAATACGGCCTCTTACCTATGTTCACCTAATCATTCGTCCCAGCCTGTAACTGTGCTCGAGTTTCGTCAACTTACGATGGCAATTTTCCACTTGCCCTAACCCTCTAACCTATGCTTGTGCCTCTTTACAGTCTTTTATCTTAGCTACAACTTCCAGTAGTATCATGCCTATACACTAGAACCTAGTCATTTGAAACTTGCTGCCTCTAACTTATGGTTGTGAGTTGTCATTTGCACTAACAGCCTTTAACCTGCGCTGTCGTTGTGCCTCATCAGTTCCACCTCTCGCCCCTAAACCAGGGGTGGGCAAACTTTCCAGTGCAAGGGCCACATTCAGAAATTCACAATTTTATAGGGTCGCCAAGTATATTAAGCACAATAATTAATATTTAAAATAAACAAAATCAAAGGCTTTTAAAGAAAAAATGCAATTATTTAAAAAAAAATATTTTAAAGTACCGTAGAAGTTTCATATGAAATGCACTTATTTGAATGACAAAGAAACTCAGATGGGAAACAATGTTTATTAATTAGTATTTTAAAGTAGGAACCTCACACGAAACATATGAAATATAAAATAACCGTTCTCTTTCAAATTTACGAACATTTGGCGGGTCGCGCTGGTCGTAGTTTACCCACACTTGCCCTCAGCGATGTGCACATCTGCTTGTCCAGTTACAGATAGGTACTGACCCATGTATATGTCTGAGCCTGTCATTTGCATAATACAAACTCTAACCAATACTCGTGATTTGTCGTCTGCACCTGGGAACTATAACCTATGATTATGCCCCGTTACTTGCATCTGCAGTCTCTAAGCTGAGTTTGTGGTACCTCATTTACACTTATCGCCTTTACCCTATGTTTGGATCTCATCATCTGCGTCTTAGGTCGCTAACCTATGCTCCAGCTTCGTCACTTGCACTTACAACCTCTAACACATCCGCGTGATTCCCAATTTGTATTTACAGCCTAAAACCTACACTTGCGCCTCATCATTTGCACTGGCAGCGCTTAGGCTATGGCATATATTTATAACATTAGTCATGCAAAGTCCGTAATATTCTGTCAGATCTGTGGAGATGCAAGGTCACCAGATATTTCAACAAGCCCCATATAAGGAGCTAATCTTATATGATCTGGACCCCAGCTACAGAAACGTACTAGAAAATATGCATATATATATAATTACACGCACATATATATAGACATAACTATCTTTATACATTTATGCATATGTATATAAAAACTATAAAGTGTGTATGTGGCTATCAAGGAACTGTGTCAACACCATCCAGTTCGGGGTAGCCGCTTATATACCCCAAGATAGCAGAGGAGCATAAGAACGACGCGGGCCTGAAGAGACTGCGGCGGATCAACCTCGCCCTCATCGGAGCCACCTGTCAATCAACAATGAAACGACGGCCATTACCTGCAAAATGAGTACCGGACGCCCACGCCCATACTTGCTAGAAGGCCTATGAAGGAGAGCCTTCATTCTCACCCACAATCTATCTCACTCTTCGGGCCGATCAACCGCCTGAACCATACCAGAGCGAGACATCTGGTGGGGAATGAGGATAGACGTTAAAATATGGACAAGAGAGTGCATCCCCTGCCAAACGTCAAAAGTTACAAGACACGTCAAAAGCGGCATACAAGAGTTTAAAACTATGAACCGCTGACTCGGCCACGTACACGTCGACATAGTGGGACCCCTTCTCCGCTCCGAGGGGTACAAATACCTGGTTACCATCATAGACAGGAACACCAGGTGGCCAGAAGCAATACCAATACGGCAGCACACAGTAGAGAGCTGCGTAAAAGCCCTTGTAGATTGGGTCAGTAGGCTCGGAGTCCCCCATATCATTACCAGCGAAAGGGGAGCCAACTTCACATCCTCCCCGTGGAATGCTTTCGCCGATAGTCTCGGAATGAAAATATCGCATACGACGGCCTACAACCCCGAAGCCAATGGCATCGCCGAGAGGCTAAACCGATCACTGAAAACATCATCACCGCCAGATGCCAGGCCGGGGGGGGTTGGGGGTGGGGGGTAGTCCAATAGCGACCATGTGTGCACTCCTCCACACATACAACCAAAATATCCTTTATCCCGCAATGACTAACCTGCGAGAAAACCATGCAGTCGTGAGAAACAACTCTCTCACGTCTTTTGTACATATATCTCCATCATTATTTTCACGATCAATGCATTATTACCACTGTATGTAATATCATGCCAGTTTTCAAACCGTATGTGTATGACCTTCTGTCAAATGTTTTGTATCAATTTGTATGTATGTTTCTGTCTGTGAATAAACACAGATGCTTGAATTTAATCCCTTTCTCGACCTGTCAGAGATCGGGAGTGACACTGCGGCTCTTCCGAGCGCTTCACTTGAGTGAAAGTTTTGTAAATAAATTAGAAAGCTGTAAAGTACGTATCTTACTCGACATCAATTCACAAGCTAATATTTGTATTTAGATAACTCTAGACAGACGAAAACCTTTTAATGAAAGGCTCCTTAATACTTCACACGGCATATTATCATTCTAGCTTTTGCTCATTCGTTTCATTAACAGCCATCTAAAATTATTCATTTAATATATGAAGCAACATAAAAAGAATAGAGAGCGAGGATTGCATAACAAGTTATGTGATTATTTTCATAAAATTAGAAAAGAAACTTCAGTATATTTCCTACGTCATAAACATGATAATTTCATTGTTGATACATTCAAATGTCACTCAACATTGAAATGAACAGTTTAATATTAAGAATACTTGACGAAATGACTAAATCCATTCAGGATCATAACACATCCTACTTGTGTAAACCTAATAAAAATAATTCAAATTCATAATGTTTAACTTTTACGAGGAAATACAAGTTAATATTCAGATAATTTTATACAAACAAAAGGGACAACACGCAAACTTCCGTGAAAATACTGGGAAAATTGCTGGAAAAAGGTCATGCTCGCCTTCAGATCAATTAGCCTGCTGTTGTGTCAACAGAGCGCTATTGTTCAATTAAATGAAACAAATATTTATTCCGAAGTAAATGGAATATATTCTTCAAACAATTTTACGAATGTGCTCATTCGGCTCTTATGCTTTCAGTGAAAACAGATTAAGTTTGCATATTAATCGTCGCTGGTACGACATAATTATATAATTAAAATTCATCCATTAAAAACAATATATATTATTATATGCAATAATAATATAAATTAATACCTTTACAGTAAAAACCATAATTAATTTATATAACAACTGATCTATATGTTTATATTACTTTAATGGCTTCTTCGACATGGTACAATTATAGATTCATAAAAATACATAATCATTATTTATTAATATATATGTGTTTATTGGGAAAAAGAAGAGGGGGATCTTACCGTTATGGATTTTTTATAAGAATAGTGTACATACAAATTATTACATTTTCTCTCTTTTTATCATAATGCTCCACAAGAAGTAATTTTGGCAAAATTTAATATAACTATAAAAGCGGGAAGAATTCTCACTCAAAATGTAAAATAGTATTCATTTAGAGAAGTAATGAGCTCCAGAACATTTTTACTAAATCAGCCACTACTCTACTCGCCAAGTAGAAGGTAATATACGACCAAAGTAAATTATAATAATGTAATGTAAGACACTCAATCCAAATCATACTAGCTATTGAAAGCAGCCGAGAAATTCTCAGAAAAGTACCGGAACTGGATGATCTGACAGATGAATGTGATAATTGAGACAGAGAGGGGACAAGAAAGGACGCTGATTTAGGAGTTGAAGACCTAGAGAGAGAGAGAGAGAGAGAGAGAGAGAGAGAGAGAGAGAGAGAGAGAGAGAGAGAGAGAGAGAATGGGACAAATAAGTAAAACTATATAAGGAAGGAGACTAAAATCAAAGGCGTCTTTCTGCTGACATAGGCTGTAGCGAATTATGTGCGTCTTCTTTCAGCAATATATCCTATTTATCTCAAGGCCTTCCGTTTTTTATTATACTGTCCAAATACGATTAGAAAAGCGTCTCTAGTTATTCACGGAAAGTGACCCAATAAATGTCTGGAGGGGTCCACGAAAATAGAAATTATGCTCAAATATTAACCGTGCACAGCTTCATTATGAATACTGAGTTACTATGAAAGCTTCCTTAGAAAATCAACATGAAAACGAAAGCGAAAAAAATGCGAACTATTTATAGCACTCAAATAATAATTTGAAATTTGTACACATTAACATGGAATAATCCTAGAAGGTTATAATTATGTAGTAAAGTAAACTTCCACAGGAAAGATACACCTTTAAATATAATTCCAATCGTTTTACGTTACATGACCAAGAATTTTTAACATTATCAGAACGTGATGAGTTTTCAAACTACTTCACAGTCACAAAAAGAAAAAAAATACTTAAAAACGCGCGACTTCGCAGATTTACAAACAAAACTGATTAAAAAGTTGGTTTACTTCCTTTGGCAGCCATAAAGTAATGTTATGTTCAAGGAAAAAAGTGTAGCCCAAGAAAGATCAAAATGCAACAAATTGGAAAATACCGATAAAAGTTGTCACGTTCGGTGATATTCACCTCTACTGCGATATACCACCAGTAATTGATTCTCTCCCCCACCCCCCCCACCCCCAAAATCCTTTCTCTGACGCAAAAAAAAAAAAAAAGAAAAAAAAAGTACAAGTTAATGGAAAAATGAAAAATGAATGGCAGGACTATAATGTCAGGAAACCGTTCGGGATAACATGGATCAATCAACGTTTTTACATGAAAAACAAAAATATTTTTGTGTACGGCTATTGGGTCGAAGACATAATCCTCTTCATAATTGGGGGCAAAATCTCAGTGGAAAAGGTTTCGCTGGAAAATACAAAAGCAATCATCCTGATACAAAAAGAAATAGGGCAAAATGATCTTTCAATAGGAAACAACCAAATATGCTCCCTGTTGTGATGAAAAAAAAAAAAAAAAAAAAAAAAAAACTTTCCTTTCGAATTTTGGAAACAATTAGCTCTTCGAATGTCGCTAATTTTCTGACAGCATTTGTGTAAAATGAAGCATTATCACGTTACTTTCACTGAAGGTCCCACATTCACAAAAGTTAGATTTTTCTTTTTAGAGGCAATCATTTTGGTCCATTATTCGTGGAATTCTGTGGCTATTGCTAGTTTAAACACAGATAAGAACACTGGAAATGTACCACTTTCTTTTTTTTTAATTCCAACTACATTGTATTTATGAGGTTTAATACTTTATGATTAATGCGATTATCCGAAAAGCATAATTTACATAAATCCAGCAAAAGAGACGGAGATAGGCGGCTATTAAAAAGTAATGAAACTATTACATTTATAGTCTGAAAAAAAAATCTTCTAAACGATTCGGTATACTGTTCTGCATAGTGGCCTTCAAGTACAACGATTTTGAGGTTAATAACAGATTTCAAAAACTGAAGATGTGGTCCGTAATAAAATTAAAAACAAAAAATGTCTCACTTCGTACTGTTTAAAAGACGCCACACATACCAACAGCAAGGACCATTAATAAAGTATTAAATCTCCCTGAGAGACATACAACCCTTACCCCCTCCCTCTAGAACAGGTTATGTGCAAGTGAAATCATTATTCTTAAATCGTACTCCTAAACTATAAATTTAAAAACACTAAAGACACGTATACTTTGAGGACAGCCATAATGGCCGAAACTTGTTGCAGACTATTGCGTGGTCTGTATTGACATATATCTAATGTCACACAGAGGCAATAACAGGCACTTACGGCCTTATGTCCCTTGTTTGAAATAAAAACACAACTTGCTGGAAACCCAAGGCTTATTTAGCTTGTTTTCCTTCTAAATTTCTCATTGGTTTTATATTTAAGGAATTCCAAACTAAAAGCATTGTGAAAATTATAAATAAAATTTAACAAGACTGTTCCATTTAAATGTAAAAATGTTAAAGTCTACCCTTTGGCATGAATTTGTGATTTACCTTGAAAACAGTTTTTTTTTTTTTTATTTTGCCTTCAGAGATACGAAACTCCACAACAAAACAACGACCGAATAACATATGCTATACGAAATCCTAAAAAAAATCATTACTGCATAAGCTAATTAAAGATAATACAAGAAAAAGGAAAAAAATTAATACAATGACTTCTTAAACCATGAAATAAAGAATCATAATGCACAGACTAAAGCTGACTGGCTCTCTTTCCACATTTAACTTTATGCAGTCAGATATACAGCATACAGCATACAATAGTAATTTATTCAGCTAGCTAAAAAATTACGCTGCCTTTCAAATGTAGCAAATAATTTCAGTACCGCGTGTAAATATAACTAAAAGAATGCACCATACAGAATTTCATTGTCGCTTCGCTATTTAAAAATTATCCAATATACAGCTTCAGATATACTCGAGGTTACTTATATCGATTTAAACTAACAATTTTTTATATACGATACAAAATAATTGGAAATTATACTGACATTCATTAAACTTTGGTAGTAAAATATGGGTGAAATTTAGCGCAGAGTTTACAAAAGCAGTCACCGGATTTATATATGCTCCCCTTTTATCCACCTAAGCCTGAAAACAAAAAGAAAAAAAGTTTCCTCCCCAAACGGTAAGAAAAACAGCAACTGCTCCGCTTATATCGACAGTCATTTTAGCACTAAATTTTATTTCAATTCATACGCGACTAATAAATCTTGTTGTTGATTTAATTTTTACGAGTCTATACTTTGCGTAATTGGTGCCCAGCTTCCATTTTATGTTCCCCACATGGAAGCCATCTCTCAATTCTAAGTGAACATTCGTAATTTTTGAGCGTAAGAACTTCGCCATTTCTGTTTTGCTTTGTTTTGTTTTTGTTTTAATTCAATATCTTTAGTTTACCTTAATTTGCAATTTATCATAGTATACCCATCAGGGTTTTCAGTTTTCTTCCTCCACGTTATTAAGAGTTACCATTCCTAATTTTGCCCCTTGGCCTGTTTATAATCAGAGGCCTGTTTTCGGTTTCCTTGGAGGATTCCAAGGTGACTTTGGAAGTCCCTGTACCCAGGTGTGGCAGTCTAGTACTGGCCTTCGTGTTGTTACCACATCTTATGAATTACAGCAAGTTTGATCCCCTTATTCTACAAAGATTCTACCTCACTTTAGCTTGAAGCCTGTCGCAACGCTGCTGCTTCTTGATCTTGCAGTAGCCTTGAATTCGTGACGTCTGAGACACTTTCGTCTTTTTGAGGAGTTCGGGCTTTAGTCTGCTGATCTTTGGAGGATAGCGGGGAGTACCTTCCCGTTCCTTTGACTCCCACATACGTCCAACTGGATCAAGACATTCCTCTTACAAGAATCTCAGTGGGGATTAAGACAGTGTCCAATTTATATTTTTTAGGGTATCTTAGTTTTGTTAATTATTGGGCTTCTTTCTGGTAGTTATTTTCTCTTTCTTTCGGGACCCCTTTATTTTGGAGAGTCTGTTTTGGTTCTTTCATTAGTGGTGTGGGTGTTTTGTTTTGATTATTGTATTCATTTTTTGTTATTGTTGTTCATATACATTTGCATTTATAGTGTTTCAGGTAATCATTTTTGTTTTGTCTGTAAATATATTGTAATATCTTTACTTGTGGTATTTTTATCCCTCTGTTAATATTTTCACACTAACTGTTATTTCACTTAACGTGACTTTAACTTTGGAGAACTCCAGTTGTAATTAATTGTCGACATTCCCTGACATGGGAATGTCGAGCATCAAGCCAGTATGTTTATCTCGAGTGTTCTGACCATCGACAACAGCGGTAAGCTTAAGATTCTCATCACTGAATTTGACAGATAATATCTTGTCGCACCTTAACAGCCTGCTTTATGCCGTTAAAACTAAAATGCTGCCCGTTTATGGATAACTGTAATGGCGCTTCATACCCCAGAATGTGAATTATATATATCGGCTTTCATTTTGGCCTTCAGCATTTACGACACCGCTTGGTTACAAAAATCACATCCACTGTTACTTTTCTTTAGAGATTACTATAAATTGCAAATTCCCGTATAAAAAATGGGTCAGTTAAGATATGTTATGGACAATAGTTTCGGAAACAAAGCAATGCATCAGTCATGATTTTAAGCAAACCACAAAAATTTCTTTAAATATAAAGCCAGACTGAGCAACAAAAGCGCTGATACAGTCGCTTGGAACGTTGTACATATACAAAAATCTCAAAGTTCACGCCATCCGAGTTTTCCTCTTAAAAACTTGAAACGAGTATTTACAAAATGACTCGCAAAACTCACAAAAATACGACATAAAAATACAAGCAAAAACCAATTTCCACGCTGTGATCCATCCTAAGCCGAAAACGAAGAGTTGCTGTAAATTAAGTTCGTTCTCTTCTCTTTGACTAGAAAAGTAATTAGGTTACACTGCAAGCTAGATTTTCTCGAACGTTCATTCCGTGGATAATTACCCACGGAACATCCGTCCTTTGCTAAAAGTGATTGAATGTTTAACTATAAAAAATATTTGGCATCAATATATACGCAAATACCGTAAGTCTGCTCCACAAGGAACAACAGTTCACTCAGAGATTTAAACATCTGTTATCGAGGTTATTTTTGTGGACGAATGGGCTGTCAAGAAGCGTTGTTCCGAACAACTGCCTCATGAACTACGACCACAACGTCTGATGCCATACATCATAACCTCCATGAACCGGCAACTTCATCATCGGTGAAAAAAATGCAAACGCCACAACAACGAGCACAAAAACGAGTGAAGCGAAACACATAAGCTCTTGATCCTTAACTTCAGCATTCAACTTCAGTCGATGGGACTATCGTATTTAAGTTCTGATCTCTTAAAATCCAGTTGATCTCTTTCCTCCCGTGCAAACGTTTTTCCCAGTTTCCTGGAAAAGGGGAAGGAATGGCCCAGCACGCTTGCAGTAAGCATAAAATTGGAAAACATTAAAAGTGAGCAATGCTTATTTACAATTTAAAAAGAAATTCATCCATATTGAGCGCTTATCAGAAGCTACAAGGAGCTCGATACACAACCACGGATCTCTACTTCCGGTTGAGGACACTGATAATGCAGCGTCAGGAAGAAGATTGTGTCATTTGAACACTTCAGGAGTCGGAGCACATTAGTCTAACGTTACACTGTTGCCATTCGAAGTACCTCTCGAAGGGTGGAGGTGCTGTCAGTGCACCTACGCAGTGCACTGTAAGTATTACTTGGGGGTCTTTATAGTTTCCCTTCGGCCCCCAGTGGTAACCTCTTTCATTCCTTTTACTGTGCCTCCGCTCATATTCTCTCTCTTCCTTCTGACTTTCCGCCCTCTCTACAATTGTTTCATGGTGCAACTGCTAAGTGTTACTCCTGTTCCACCTCACAAACCCTCTTATTGTCAATTTCCGTTTCAGCGCTGAATGACCGCATAGTTCCCAGCGCTTGGCCTTTGGTTTAAAATCTATATTCTATTCAACTCTCTTCAGAATAAAGTACCTGGAACTATAAAATCTATATTCCAGGGCTGAAGGAATAACGACTAAGAATGAGAAAAGCTAAAGCGTCTGGTTTTCATTTTCATATTCCCATTCCATCTGGTACGGAAGCAATTCCACTGAACACCAACTTCCATAGCAACATGCTCAAGTAGACCTCTCGCCGAAGTTCCCTGTGATTCGACGCCTCGTCACTCAACCTTCCAAGTTGTGCAACTCATCTCACCTAATGCAGAATGCAGCTCTTCCCATCTCACATGAGGCTGAACCTCCTTCCACGCCCCTCTTGTGCAAGTGTTTCATCAGTCTTATATAACTCATGTTAAAAAGAAAAGATCCCACGAAGTCCCATGGTTTCACCTTCAATTGAGACCCCTACTTATTATTAGCAAATCATGGCTATAAAATGCCAAAAATCTTCATTCGCATAACCTGCATTGGATTTTAACTACAGCTTTAGATTCTCATCGCATTTGATAACTTTCCTTTATCAAACTACAAAAATAAGTACCATATATACGATAGACAACGTAAGCTTAAATTATGCGCATACAATTTATTTGATGAATACAATGCCAATTTAGTAATTAAAACCTATGCAAATACTCGCAGCCGTCTGGGTATAAATGGAATTAATGAAGAGACGCATGACTAAACTCGGTCAAATACCATTAATATTCACTGTTGGTGTTAATAGCAATCGCACTATATTGAGGCGTTGCGTTTGCTTCAAATCTTATTACATTAAACCCTGTATTTCTTTGTTACTGACATTCGTTCAATTGATGAGACAAAAATGCCCTGTTGGCGGAAATTTACTTATGCTGTTTTTCATGAATCCCTGGTTGTGTTCAAGTTCTTCAGATATGTAACATCAAAAGACGAACCCTTCACCGCCATTTATGTAGTCCAAAACTTCTATCCCCTTAGTATCACCGAAGCCATATTCCACCACATTGACAATGACTTCGTAACTCTTGAGTCCTCACTCTTTTTCCATTGAAACGCAATTAGAAGACTGGGTAAGAAAACGGCCACGGAATAACCCCGATTTATCAGAAATTTAAGAAATCTTTTGATGGCCGTTCCAGGTTAAAGATATACGTCAATTAAAAAGGATCAGACAATTCATTCTACCATTTTCTACCTATCTAACATACCAGTTAATTAAGATCTAAAATCCCTTCCTGACGTAATTTACAAAACTCAGTATCAAGTTTTGTCTTTTGTAATAATTTGTTTTTGTACTTGAAGTTACTACTACTGAGGAAGAGGATCCTCCACGTTGACTTTCTATCGATTATATCGTAAGCTTTTGAGAGGAATAATTTTATCTTTATACAGACCAGTTTCAAACCCAACTCAGGTCTGAAACACCGCTTACCTCCCCTGTGACTTAGGAATGGTTCACCGAGTGCCTCAGCGTAGTAGTACAGAACTTTGGCTCAGATTTCTGTGACCGAGCTCACTCCCAGATTACAGCTCAGAAGTCTACACAGCTGTAAATGTGTACCATTTACAGCTAAAGATAATATGGGGTGTACTGGTAACTTCACTCCTAGGAGATTTAATGCGAATGCTGAAGCATGGAGTCCTTCGGCGTGGCCTCTTTAAAAATGAGAAAAGGCATACGCCAAATGAATATATATTATATATACAATTTTCACTTTCGCAGACATATAGGTACTGATAAAGGCTACTTTTCCATATTTCGGCAAGTATTTTGGATCCCAGAGTCTATTTAGTCACAAATATCTATTTCATTGGTAAATCAACAGCAAACTATAAAAAAAAATATTAACAGAATGCATAAATCACTTCGTCACCTGGCAATCGAACCCAGGTACGGTGGATGGAATATATACCTTAGCGTCGAGTGACCGAATTTCCATTCTCGATAAGGTGAAATGGTTTAGGAGAGTTTAGTTGAAACGTCATCTATTAAATAAATCTAGTAAACTAATGCGAGTCACAAAGCCAGGGTAGATAATGACAATAACGTCTAGAAATACTTGCTGAGAACTGGCAGGTATATTCCTGCTGGTGCCATCACCTTTAAGCGGAAAATTCATACAAGTAAAATCACAGCACTCACTATTTCGTTCGCCTTTTAATAATCATAAACCAGCTTCCATCTCAGAAAACAACTGACTCGAAAAAAAGTATTTCAGCTACTAAAAGCCACTGACATTTCCACAATATAAAATTTTTATGCTTCATAAACAATTACGAACCAAGATTATAACTCTTCAGAATAACAAGTTGATTGTTGATTACTATCGATATCCCAACGCCCTCCGGAAAAAATACTCCTTCTGGAATCAAAAGAGAAGGAAGTACCACATCCACTCACTAACCTCAAGATTCAAGACCTACATTATGAACAGCCCCCTATGCTAAACTTTTAGAAAATTCGAATAAAGCCAAATATTGTTATAGCTTCTTTGAAAAACCTTAGCAAAACCAGTCTTATCCGAACTTTTATATTTACTCCCAGAACCTAGCACAATGCACAGTCTTTCTCTACTCTTATAAAAACTTGCCTTCATATCTACATTTCCCACAGGTATTTTAGTCGAGAGTAAGTACAGACTCCGAGACCTGGAGATTCATTCTCTATCCTCGCTTGGACTATCAAGGGAATATCTCTAATTGAAGAAGCTCCGTTAGAGTGAAATAAGCCGAGTATGAAACCAGCAAGATGTAATGTAAAGATTAATTATTCACTGATATTCAAACAAACACACCCACCCACACACACACATATATATAATATATGTGTGTGCTCGTGCGCGCGCATGCGTATATATATATATATACATATATATATATATATATATATATATATATGTGTGTGTGTGTGTGTGTGTAGTATATACTATATACACACATAGACAGATGTTTGTGTGCATGTACGTAGGCATATGTAAATGTATGAATACTTTACGTGTATAGCAACATATACTATACATTGTTTTCACTTGTCAATACACCATATCTTAGAAAAAGTGCCCCCTATCTCAAATAATTTTGAGATAGGCTTTTCTTTAAAAATGAGAAAATTCAAATTCGCAAACAAAATAAAAAATTCTCTTTTCTCCCACAGAACTTCGAATTCGTGTTACTTGAAATATGTTCAACAAATAGCCTCTCAACTACAACAAATTAAAAAAAATATACATATCAAAAGCTCATTAAGACCAGCGACCCCAACTTGGGATTAAGCTAAGAAGAAGAAGAAGAAGAGGAAGACGAAGAACAAGAGAGCTTTAACGCTCTTGCCAATCATGGTGAAGAGTGGTTGAGGAAATGCAAAAACTACTGTAATTTCACAAATGCAGCGAATCTGACAAGCAGAATGAATTCTCGCAACATTCAAGTGGTGATGATTTATTTCAGTTTTAACAAAAATTTCTCAAGTTGGCATAGATAAGACCATTTCTTATCTATTTTGCGGTGCAGTGGGTAAAGTCCAAACTCTCTTCTTCTACAAACGGGTTCTAAAATCAACGGGCGAAATATAAGGTTTTACACAATATATTTAATGTTCCTCTTTCATATAAATTATATTTTACTCTCGACTACAAACGAAGATCAGCATTGTTACAAAATTCCACTGAAGCAAGTGTCAGATTGACGGCTACGGTAAAAAAATTAACTGTAAACTCCTGTCCAACATAATAGAAATCATGGTTTTAACACAAATTTGATTATGATGTCTTCCCATCTTGGCTTTCTACAATAAATAAATTTAAAAAAATAAAAAAGCATGTAGGTAAACAAATAATCATGCACTTAAGCGCACGGAACATATATGCTATCCACTTATAAACTAGAAGTTTATCATCTTAACTCGAAATGAGTTTTCATAAAAAAAAAAATAGCATACGAAAAACAACCTAATGGTGCTTCGTTTAGTAATGGGTCAAAGCATTTCAGAAAATATCTCAGTAAATGCTGTTTCATAAGAAACTGACCTTCAGTTCTTGCCTTTTTTCACAGAATAACAACAATGACTAAGGTATTTCTGTCATTCTCGTTGGGTACACCGTAGGTAAGAACATTCACATCGAGGAAAGGAAGAGATAAACAATCACTAACTCTCATATAAAGATGGATGGCATAAGAGACCGACTTCCAACCTGGGAGAAAAAAAAAAAAGATGCAAAGTTGATAAGCAAAATCTGCAGTCGACCTGCGACATCGAATGCGCATGCTCTCTCTCAAGTCTTCCTATTGAAATATACGCATAACTTTGAAGCAGACGTTAGCTTGTTTTTTCTGATATTTCCGTCGATGCATGAAAGGTAAGGACGTTGGAAGAAGGAAGACTTGGGGGCAGGTGAACACTTAAAACCTCCCAATCGGGATTTATGAAAAAATATTACGACGAAAACGCCATGTTAGGAATTAGATTGAATTTTGTTCCGGCAATGTTCACCAGCCTCAACAAAATTGAGAGAGAGAGAGAGAGAGAGAGAGAGAGAGAGAGAGAGAGAGAGAGAGAGAGAGAGAGAGAGCAATATACTGGATGCATCCCTTCTTTGCTTAACAGTGAACCCGTTCATTCACTTGCCGTACCTTTACGGAAGTTTAAAAAGCTTCCAACTGATGAAGTCTTATCCGTGCACTCCTTGAGTGGAAAAATAAAATTGCTTGGAATGATAATTTAATGATCTTGCTTTCGTCAGTTCGTGGCAAACTAAATGCTTTGTTCAATGACGCTCCTGACTTTGGAAAGCGACCTTTCATCGCATCTCAGTAAAACAAAGATGTTTCATGACTAATGAAAACATATTACCTATTCCACATCTGATAAGGAGGATATGATGTCTCTTTGTGCCTTTTGTGACTGGGTACCAAATTCAAGCATCAAAGATCCGTAACTTATGAAGAACTCTCAAATAGCAATGTAAAGAAGCCAAGAACTAAATAGAACGATGGAGATTCATCAATCTGGCATATCGTTTTGGGCGGCTCACTCGAACGGAATATGAGAAGGTCAGTAGCAGGACACCCGAGAGATTTGAAATTCAATCTCCCTAACGGGGATCTAGGGTAAACCCAATGTCAATTCTCTCCATAACCACGATTTCTTTTTTAATTGGTCCGGCCAGTTTTTCATATTGCTGTTCATTGTTTAATAAAAAGGAAAGGAAATAGCGTACACTTACGAAATTGGAATATGAAAAAGATGAGTAGCTTCCTTCCTCTAGAGATTATTGGGAACCAATATCATCTGGGGCATTATGTATGGGTCTAGTGTCGATTACTCTAATTAACATTAAATTGAGCAAACCCAATACCTGACAGTACATTCTTTATTGATTTTTATTCTTAAAAAATTGCAAATTCTTAAAAAATTACAAAACTCCACGACGTAAACGAAACAGTTTAATGTAACGGCTTGTAACTAATGAACATTTCACGTGAATTATAAACTTAAATACCCAGAAAAAAGCAGGGACTTATTTAAATATGTAAATCCTTAATCTAAGAAGTGAATAATGATGATGGTCGCTAAAATTTATAATATACAAATAAAATTTCCATCTAAATGTATCCTTTAAAATTCATAAGAGAGTTTGGCAATCGATCTATTAGTGTGTTCAGAGTAAACTCACGACTGTATAAGAGCACGGGATATTAAATTTAATTTCTCCATTTGACAACACTTGGCATGTAAACTGATTTAAGGGTGCCCGAGGCAATAAACCATGGCAAGTTTGTGTGGACAAACGGTAAAGAGCGAGGAACCTCCTCTGGTGATTCAGTCATCCTCAGGATACTCGTGGTAGTTGTGGTATTACCATCTTGCTGGGAAACGGAAATGCTGTGGTGATAGATGGATACGTACGTGTTTCCAAAAGCACTAAGAAATCCTTAAAAAAAACCTCACCACTAAAAATTTTGAAGCAACATTTTCCTTCTCCAGAAAACCAGTTCGGCCCTGGACATTATCACAATTTCATGTGGCCTGGCGAGAGGCACTTGCTGTTTATTCTGATTCCAACTAAGCATTCGGCATTCTGTGGTTGCATTCCCTCTATAATATGTTGATAAGGAAGTTTCCAGTTCAAAGTTAATCATCAGTTTCTTACCTTAATACACCTAAGTCGCTTCTGGGAGAGTCCACGTCAAAAATTGGTACTTACATTCCAGTGACATAACTTCAGTTGGTCTATAACATATTTAACGTTGATTAACATATTCAAAGAATTAGTTCAGGTCCCAAACTTGGCATTGTTTGTTTGCAGAGTTTCTCGCGGTGTAATATGGGGAAAATTATATGATAAAAGGTTATAAAATTTGAATAAATACGGTCGGAAGCTTATACCATTATAGAATGCAAAATAAAAATTTAAAAAATCCGAAGTCTGTACCAAGCTGCCATCATACATTCCATAAAGAAAAACTGAATTTACTTTGTAGTCCTTCTTCATCGAAAAGGCACCACCTGTGTAGGGATTCCAGTAGTGGATGACAACAATAACGATTTTCGAAAGCAACAGATAAAGGAAAAATCATATCGATGGTTACGAAAAACTGTAGGTCTTAGCCAGTTTAAGCTAATCGTAAAAGATACCAACGAAGCAAAAATAAACACTGCCGAAGTTTGCAGCACAAAAGGCACTGAAAAATCAAATGGATTAAAGCAAAATAATAGCCCAGTATAGTATTCCCGAATAGGAATGAACTGCAAAGGATATCTGAAGGGATTCGTGCGCCCAAGGGAAAGCTAAGTGGAATTAATCTGTCTTCGACTTCCCCCGACCACCCATTAATCTTGTAACAAGTGAAAGAGAAAATGTAAGAACAAAACTGTGGAGCCAAAGTATTCAATGTGTTGTGGAGAACCAAAAAAGAATATTCATGAATAAAATTTATAAAAATAAACTTAAGAGGCGTTCTGCACGATTGGCTGGCAAACTGTATTACTTTGGAAATAAATAGGCTGTGAGTTCAATAATTATGCCCACAACTGATACAATAATGTTGCTAATTCATCTGTGAATCAGGATATCTAAACCACGTGGGATTGTTTCTTGCGGGTAATACAGGTTTAGGCTCATCGCCTTGCTACAATTCCGAGGCTTAGGTGTTTACGAACCAATTTCGGCTCTACGTTAATAAGCCTTACACGCCGTACAAAAACTCTAGTGCTGAAATTTGCAAGCATCATAGTTAGGTAACTATTTAGGTAAAGCACGATACACCAAGATACGTTACCGCTAGACACAAATAAATTTGCAAATGGCAAAGTAGAAACAACATGACATTAAACGTTTAATAAAAGAAAAATAATCGTCACCATATTATATAAAATGAAATAAAAGTAAAAATTAACGACTATGACGGTCTTATTCACCGCCCAAAAAAATATTTAGTCACCACCATATTATAATTTGAAATAAAAGTACAAATTAACGAATATGACGGTCTTAATCATCGCCCATAAAAATTCTTTGAAAAAAAGGAGATAAAAAAAAAGTGGAATATTAAATGAGGCACGTCCGCTGTTTGACCGACTTCGACAGGCATTAGCGACGGCGGCAGTATTGCAGAATCTATAAGTTTGAAATTTAAGGATGGTGCTACTCTCACTAAATAATATTGTAAACGGTAGGTGACTGATGGTTTAATGTAATTTTAATGTCAACAGACACAGTAACAAAAGAAAAACGATGCATGAGTACGATCTGTCACTAGCAAACATCATGGAGTCTACTACTGTAATTCAACTAAGCAACCTCAACCTCTTTCTAATAGGGCACTTCCACACTCACTACCCTCTCTTATTAATACAAGTCCCTGTCCTATCGCCAACTTGTAAAAAGAACGAAGCTGCATACTTAGGGGAAACTATCGGATTCTTAGTCAGCTCAAGAGAACACTGGCGACATTACCATAATTCAGAATAATACTGGATATATAGGACACTGAGTCTCATATTGGAGATGAAATTGTCCGAATGATCTTTCTTTCCAACACTGGAAATTTTAGATCATCGGCGAAGATATCATGATTGGTCATCTTTCATAAACTATTTTTCATAAAATACAATTGAAGAACTTCCCATATCGTCTTATCTGCCTGTGGCTTTTGGATTGGTACCTGCTACTTTTTTAAGTGAAGTCCTACATTTTATATTAACGAACATCAAAAGCGATTCTTTCCCTTGGCTGTAATACTGCGAAACAGCCTATTTCGATAATGATGTATTTTACTATTAGTACGTCGGATGTCACACTGCATTTCTAAAAACTGTGAATTTGTGCACTCGCGTTTGTTTCAAACCATTCTCCTCTTCTTTTTTATCTCTTCATTTTTCTTTTTCTTCATGTTAGATGGCTTTCCCTTGTCGGAGTCTTCCTAGCAAAATGAATGACTTATTCCATATGAATGAGGCACATTTTAAATTTGAACATCTTTCGATGATGTTTCGGAAAATAATAGTCATGCGCCTGTCAATGTGTAGTAAGAAGAGATTAACTCTTCCATGCATGAGCGAGATGCAAAATGACGAAGAATACTTTCCGACGGAAGGGACTTATACATCATGGGAATACATTCTAGATAAAATCAACCGCAGACAAATCGTTCCTCGTTTTGCTACATTTCCTTATCCGGCGTCCGCGTCTTAGACCCTGAGCTCATATATCTCCTTTATTTTCTGCCGGTCATAAATATTTGAACGGAGATTCTCGACTGCAGTCTCTTTCCTTAAGTCTTCGAGTCTATATTGATAAGGACAATATTTAAGATTCTTCCTCTGTCTTTTTTTTTTTTTTTTTTTTTTTTTTTTTTGCCGGATCTTCAGTCATGGTTTTAATTATTTCTTTTTCACTCCGCAGATTTATCAATAATAAATCATACGAAGACCCTTTCAATTTTATCTGTACATCTTGCCCTTATTTTTAATATAATATTTAAAAAAAAAATTTATTTAATGGTTCCCTTTTTATTCGCTTGAATATGTGGGCTAATATTTATTTGATAAACTAATATATGTACTTTGGAGGATAAAAACAAAATGAAATAAAATAGATGGACTCCGCATACGAAGTCTATTACGATCTGTATTGTAAGTGATTATGAGTCAAGGTAAGACAATGAAACTATATCTCAAAGACTGCGTCGGTTTGAGTAGAATATGAGGAGTCACAAAATTAATATCTCTCACAATTTTATATTTACAAATAACCTTTAGACAGACTGGAAAAATCGTCAGTCAGTCCATGATTAAGAAATCATTTTGCTTTGTGCCAAGTGGTTTCACAGTAGTTATCAAATTAATCAAATACACAAAAAGTTATTTATTAATTATCTAGTTATTTCTGTAAGACCACAAACGATACTATTCCTAGCAGTATTCATCGTTATTTGATACAGTGACTTTTAGAAAACCCGAAGTTGTCTCAGTTGAAAATTTCTGTTTTCAGTAAGACTTCCCCGAGTAACCTACGATTATTAAAAAACCGAGTCTAGATTGGATTAACGAATTTCACAATCATGTAACTACGAGACTGTTTGGGTGGCAACGGCACAAAATGAATTTTCATCATTGTAATTTCTTGTACGTTACTGAATGCCGACCATCCAATAATATGAAAGGGAGAGATGTAATCTATCGGTGAGACACCAAAATGCTGAAATCTAATATCAATGGTTTTTTTATGCATTAGCCCTATATTCGAAGACATCCTTAAAATTTGTAATTAATTTCATGAAAGCGAACATGGAGTTTAAGTCTTAAAAAAACATGAACGTAAAAGGCTCAAAAGAGTATCAAATTCTTAAATAAAAACATGAACGTAAAAGGCTCAAAAGAGTATCAAATTGAAGAAGACAACTTACATGGAAAATTCACAAGATGCACCATATTCAAAACCGTAATAAGGCGAGGAAGGAAGAAGGAAGAAGGAGCGTCAAAGAAACGATCCAAAAGATGATTGGGAAACTGCACAGAACCGCTCTTGACATCGTCTAGCAATCGGATTAAAACGGCGACTTCCAAAGGAAAGAGCATTATTGCTGGAGACGGACTGATTCGTCGACATACGAGGGTATTTGGCTTCAGGAAATAAATGAAAACGTTGAAAAACACCGTCACATCACCGCTCGTGTTATGTCTGTCTCATGAATCTATTAAGGGAAACATGCGCATAAATAAATAATTGACAACGACTTTGACATCGAATCGTTATAGCAATAAACACTTTGTCCAACTGCTACAAATATCGAAAATTTAATGAGCATACATTCCTTCAGTTTTAACAAATAAATGGAAAGACACAGCGAGAGTTTAATAATAACAAAGCTGTCCGTCTCATTCAGCAGAATGGATTACATGGGAAATACAGCAGTTTAATGTCGGACTCTTCCACTGTGTGTGTGATTATATATACATACATACATACATACATACATACATACATACATACATACATATATATATATATATATATATATATATATATATATATATATACAGGTATGTGTATGTTTGTATGATTTGCAGATGCGTACTGAGGACCAAAAAACCATTAGCATTAAGATGAGAGGTGTGTAAAATAAGCAAGAAGGAATACCCATTACCAAAAAATCTAGAATAATCTGAAACAGCCGAGACTGGGAGCGCTCCAGTGAATACAACTCCTGCGGGGCCTACCTAAAGGGTACTCACTCGAGCAGAAAGTTGAAATTTATGGCAGAAGTTAAGGCAGCTGAAGGAATCAAAAGTGTCATTTGACATGACATGAAAGAGGCTCGCAGCTGGGGTCAAATGAGAAGACGAGAAATTGAAAAGAAGGGTAAAAAAAAACTTTTCCTCTTTTTCCGTCGTTTTATCCAAGATTAAGACATTTGGAGAGGTTTTTAAGTAATGAAAAGTTACTAGTGCTATGGCGGGAGGGGAAAATTCTTCGAACTTATAATCATGTCTTTCCCAAGATGTCTTAAGTAATGAGAAGTTAGTAGACGTTCAGCTAAGGGTGATGGTCCTTTAAACTTAATGTGGAAGGGAAAGGGGGACCGTTCGTGAAATAGTGGAACCGGAGGCTCTCAATTTTCTTCCTCTGCGTTTAAAAGGATTTCATCGCCTATATTACCATGTGCTAATTACTGTATTAACATGCACATTTTCATTTGTGTCAATATTAGTTATTCATAGTGTTACACATGCATGACAAATATTCGTGTATATTATTTTTCCAATCAAGTAGAATATAAAATTATGAATATTCACATAATAGTTACTCAATAAACTCGCGTTACACTAACACAGCTTATTCATTGCCAGAAGAAATGAGTAAAATAAGATAATCAAAATACATCACTAACTGGAAACCCGTACGAAGATAACATACAAAACCGACAATCAATCTACAATAATATTAATTATTCTGTTGAATGCTATACTCAAAACTGACATCCAGAATTATTAAGAGTTGTAGCTGCCACCACTGACAAGCTTCAAAATCGAGAGGGTATATCGTTAGGAGGTAATGATACTTCGACATTTTGCCTTAAGATAACAATGCATACTATGACTGTTAAAGCAACTGGAATGAAGACTTGAGGTGAGGCCTGGTAACACCCAAAAAGAATGTGGATGTTGACAAACTGCAACACAAGTTTCACGGAATCTAGAGCTATGCAGTGGGCGTTACCTGCATTTCCCGAGTGAAATAAATCTCTTGAAATATGACGAAGAAATATTTTGGTCATGAACTTTCGTTCAGAAGATCATTTCAGAGAAGTTTTCAACCTTTATAAAAACTATTTCACATTTCATGTAATTAAACTGAGTAGCAAGGCCTCGTTTTACTCCGATGGAAAGATTTATTTCACTAAGAAGATTTAAAGGTTTAGGTAACAAAATAATCTTAAATCAAGACCAACAAAATCAGCAACACCCACAGAAACTAATTGACATTAATATGCATTACAACCTAATTCAAAGTAATGCAAAAATCTGGAAGTAACTAGAACAACTTAAGCCCGTTCGCCATAAAGAGTAATGCAACAATTCGGAACTGCACATCACCTAAGGAAGAAGAGTCATAATGAAAGGGGAAAAAACGGAAAAGATAACCTAAATAGAAAAGCCACAGTTCTGATAATCCACCAATCAACACATGTTTTTAAACTAGAAGCAAGAACACGTCAATAATAAAATTGAGAAGGTTGATGTTGAATACATCAGCCTCATCCTTCACAACCCTTTTTTCTTATTTTCTTCAATTCTACCACCATAACTTTGGATTATAAGGAATTATTTGTACATCCACGTCCCTACGAATGTTTGTAGTAAAGAGAACTGGTTTACAAAACAAAACCGAGACCCACCTCCCGCAGGAGAGGTCCGAGTCTGACCTAGTAAAATAATCAGCACTGTGACAGTGCAGCATGTCACCATCGTAATTAGTGGCACGTCTTCTTCCATAATATCTTCTAAAAACATCCAATCAACAGTGGTAACACCCATGACTCATTGTTAATACTGTTTATAACAGTTATCGCGATCAATTTCACTGGTAACAGTGACCCAAATTTATAAAAGTTTTAGCACTAACATCGCAATCCCTATCATCATTTGTGACAATAATGTCACACAATAATCGCCACAGTTAGCGTCAACAAAACTAAAAGATTGTTGAAAATATGTAAAAAACCAATATCAAATTCATATGCATAATTGCATTACTCAATAAAGAAAGGAAAACAATTAGCTCACGCAATGAAAAGTGTTTGGCATAAACAAAATATTCGATAAATTTCGAATTACGTCGCTCTTTTTCTCAGAATAATTGGTCTCAAAGGTTTTAGAATGCCGCATGGAACAATTACTGGGAATTCAAGTGACCAACTTTACCTGTGTTTCCATTCAGTTTAAATATTATCGCGCATAACGAATACCAATTGTGAATGAGAAGAATCTTGCAATAGTGCAGGCTTATACCCAACGTGACTCGTTAATGCTTAATCAACGTATTTAGGTTCAATAAAAATTAAGTTCACCGTAATCATGTCTTAATACAAAATCAAATCCTTCCGTGGCTTCTCAGTTTTATACTAAAACTGGAATTTAGCTCGGCGATTAAAACTAGAAAATCAATTACAGCTAAATATCAGTTTCTTGAAAATAAAAGAATCTTGTCGTGACAAATAACTTACTAGAGATGAAAAACAAGGGGATTCTAGAACATTTCACAAAATGTATTGTAAAATGAAAAGAACTGTAAACAGTAACGCAAAAATAAAGGCTTCGAGTTACAGTCAACGCTCAGATACTGAATAAGGCTGGGTACTTTTTTTGACGCAAATAATTAAAATAAAAATAAAGGTAAGAGTAGAATCCAAAAGAGCCGAGCAAAAACGCTTCTTACATTCACCCTTTTTTAAAGTAACCGAATATTAGGGAATACACTCCATTCTGTATATCCTCCTGCAGCTGGAGGTCTTGCATATATTTACGGCGAGATCTTATCTCCCTGATACCATTGCGTGATTTCATCTGCGAAAACAACAGAGGCCCCACTTTCCTAATAGATGCTAAGCACCATTAAGACGGGATCCTCGGATTTCGCAAAAGTGTTACGAGGCTGAAAATGTTCCTCTGGGTTTTGTATTCTCTCTCTCTCTCTCTCTCTCTCTCTCTCTCTCTCTCTCTCTCTCTCTCTCACAAGACTATATAAAATAAAAGTTAGAGAATGGTGTTTATACTGCTTGTTATGCAACCTCGGTCTTTTAAATGCGCAGGAAACAAATGCCATTACATAGTATTCTATATGTGGACGTACTCATTTTCCGATAACCTACACTTCAGCAACTTTACATTAAAAAAAAAACAAAAAACAAAAAACCCCGGCTTGAATATTTACTTTATTCTCATGACCTTTCTGGAACAACACTCATCTTCTCTTTTATTAAACCTAATAATGATACCTAAAAACGAACAAAATTTTTGTTATGGCTATATTACGTGTCTCCTCTGACAAAAACTCGATTCACTTCAATTTTCCATGGCAATATAATAACATAATTACAAAATGAGACTTAATGCATTTCCTCATTTCCTACTTTATATATGTTGCGTCCATAAATTGATCTTTTCTAATTAAACAATTCCACTTACTCGTACGAGGGAGTTCATTAATCGATGATAATTAAAATTACATAATGACCAATTATAAAATTATTTCCTAGTGTTTTACGTAACGATACGTCTGGAGACTGTGGGCTTCTTTAAAATTCAAGTCATTTGTAGTTCGTCATAAGAAAAGGTGTTACGCAAACCTCTTTGAGTAATAACATGCTCTTTCAATAGTTCCATGACGGCACAGTATGACAAAAATGTGCACGACATTATACAAATCCTAACGACAGTGTTGCATGATAATGCAACATACCCATTTTACAAGATCTGAGATTGAAGGAGGAGGAGGAGGAGGAGGAGGAGGAGGAGGAGAAAACCTGCAAGTAGCAGAAACTTTTGGAAAGGCTTCTGGTCCCGTAAGTATTTGATTTACGAGACAGTTATAAAAGTTATTCTTGCGGAAAACATGATGCAAGCCAAGGATAACGTTACTTTAAATCGAACATTTGGTATTTGAGGGACGGAAAAAGCAATAAACGTTGAAGGGTGGCAACTCGCAGAAATCTGTTTCTAATTCTAAGTGAATTGCAGTATTTACGTCGGAATACTATTACTACAACTAGAAATATAAAAAAATCAAGGGACACAATAAAACGATAGAATGTACAGTACAATACTCTCCGCTCTGGCTAGTACAACCTTCTTCTTATGTTTGCCATTATAATAAATAGACTGTAATGTCCGCACATGTTGCTCTTGGTATGAAATTGAATATTCCAGACATCCCCAAGAGTGAAAAATTCAGTTTGGTACAACACGAACAATTTTATAACAGGTTATTTCATGAATTTCAATTGTACTACCTTTTTTTACACATACGTTCAGCACGTTTAAAAATCAGTATATGCAGAAAACACACATAATAATGACTTCAAGTTAAAAAGCTAAAACATGGATGCATAACCTGCAAATTTTCTTGGAGGAAGAAGACATTTCTGGAGGGATATGACAAGACACGAATCACTAATTAGCCTTTGAAGACTATGAACCCCTAAATGGTTACAGTTACAGTTTTAAGGTCTCTATCTGACCCGCTGTTCTTGGTACATGTGTTTCGTTCCGTAACTGAAGTCAAATGCTTTTCATTTGTATTCTCACAATTGTTGAAAAATATTCGAAACTGTTGCATCCTTTAAGTTCATTTGTTCTGAGTGAATAAACTGGTTAAAAATATTTTCGCAAAAATATTTCAGTCACAAGCAACAACAGCGCCTCCGTCATTGGGCAGATATGTTCTTGTTCTTTATACCCTGCGGTCCAAATCTGTTTTCCTAGCAAGATGCATATTCCTACATACACCCTAAAATCAGTCCTTAGTTATTGTTTTTATTAGCTCTTCGATGTATTTAAAACGAGCGAGACTGGAATCCTTAAAAATACATTTGTTAATATTTTGTTTTTTCTTCAGGTCATATTCATCAATTTAAAAGTAAATAATACTCGAAGTTTTGGTTTGCTTTACAAAACATTGTTATTCGCGTAGTTTTTCTGTTTTTCATCTTCAGACTCGTCGTGCTGCCAATCAAAACCGTTCCTCTGGGAAATAATATATCCTGATAATTAGTTTCCCGTTTATTTTCCAAGAGCTTGTATAATTTTGTTATATTTTCCATATAACCATCACTGCAAGATTTTTATGGGCATATCTTATTGTTTGTGAGTCAATTTTACGACTCATTTCATTCTCTCCTGTTTCCTAGGTTCTACAAATGAAAAGGGTTCAATATCAATTGGTGCAAGCAATTCAGAGCTTAAATTTTGAAACTGGGGTCGAGAAGGTTATGCGGTTGTGATAAAACTTATGAAAGGAAAGAAACTGCACAACTATTAGTTCCTGAACTGCAGAGAAAATTCTAGGATAAATCGAAATGACACTAACTATAATATATATTTAAGGTGTTTACAAAATTATATGCGCATTTTCAAAAGCAGATAAAAGATTAAAAACGGGATAATGATATAAACGTTTTAGCTTTCTTTTTCATAATTCAGAAGGTCAAAATTTCAGTTGAAATCGTGCATTTCCGCTTTCCTAGTTGAATTGCTAGTTACATTTTCTAGCTGATCACTGCTGAAGACTGCTGGCGAAGAATTTACGAATATTTCGAGCTTGGAAACATTATCATCATGTTAAAACGTACTTTCTGAACACAAACAAATATAAACAAATTACACAAGCGCTATTATCATATTCCGAGCAAAATTATGATAAAAGCTTAACCATGCAATTTCACACTTTAACTACCTCTCTCTCTCTCTCTCCAAATGTATGAATGCATGTATGTATGTATACATATATATATATATATATATATATATATATATATATATATATATATATATATATATATATATATATATATATATATATATATAGTATATATATATATATATATATATATATATATATATATATATATATATATATATATTTATATATATATGTATATATATATATATATATATATATATGATATATATATATATATAATATATATATATATATATATATATATATAAATGAAATTTTTATCATATCACCGTGATCCATATACATACATCGAGCTACAAATGTCCTTTAATATCCAATTCGCTCACCTCGGAATTAATATAGTTTTATATATATTAACGAAGGGAAATTTTTTAGTGATAATAACATCGTCCTATCGTGGGTTCGAACCAGCCCTGAGGAGAAATCACTGTAGTCCTGATTTCTCCTCAGTCCGCTGGGCACTCTGGTTCGAACCCACGAGAGGACGGAATTACTATCAACTAAAAAATTCCCCTTCGGTTAACAAACATATATGAAAATATATTAATTCCGAGGTAGAGAGAATTGTATATTAAAGGTAAATTGTAGCTCGATGTATGTATGTGTGTGTATATATATATATATATATATAATATATATATATATATATATATATATATATATTTTACAAATTCGGATAACTTCCTTTTCTTACATAGCCCAAAGCACTGAAAATGGCCACAGGAAGTTATGCATCGACGACTGTCAGCAGCTGTAACATACCATTCGCCTGACAAACCTCAGTGTTCAAACCCCGCTGATTTAAAGGTCAAAAATGTGAGTCCTAGGGGATGTAATTAATAATATATTTAATATGTTCGTTGTGACTTTTTTGGAATGCGGAGAGCAGAGCCGAAGCAACGACCCAAGAAAAGCTGATAAATGATTTCTGGGTGGCGTGGTATGAAAAGTGCATAGAAAGGCGGGTCAACGTTCGTCCTGTAGTTATGTGAGTTCACGGGTCTTTTCAAAGTGCCTTTGGGAAACTGGTTGTAGCCAGTAATATGAGGCGTTGTCGAAGTGTGCATTCGTATGTGCGTGTGCGCCTCTTCTATTCTTAATGATATCATTAGCCAAGTCTATGGGAAGACTTGCACAGAGATCCGAGGGAGAAAGGCAGAGCCACGATGGCAGATGCCAATGAGTTTTTGTTTATCAATGAGTGAGAATCCTGGTTGGCAATGGGTGAGTGTTGAATTGCTTTAGCCAAAGGGATGGCTTGTTACACATTGTAAGAATGTTTAATCTTTAACTTTGTCTTTAAACTTATGTGTGCTAACGAGTGTTTCTCGTGTCTTTGAAACAGACGGTTCTGGCGAGGGAATTGAGTGTTCTGGCAAGGGGGGGACCGTGGGTTCCGTATGGGAGACTAGACAATTGGTGTGACAAATTACTGTTTAAGGGACATTTTAATTGTGTTGGGGTCGGCGGTAACTGAGTTAAGTTAGTCTGTGAGAATTGGATTATTATCTTTCTAATGTTGAATAAACATTTATTTTTATATAACTTTGACTCTCATTTTGATTACCTGTCAGAATGGAGAGAGGTGGAGACAGAGAGAGATTACGAGGTGGAGAGAGAGAGAGGTTACGGGTCGGTTGTCGAGAGAGTAGAGAGAGAGAGAGAGAGAGATAGAGAGAGAGAGAGAG